>NC_142651.1:109231944-109384305 GCF_055504915.1 Nelumbo nucifera
TATAGTAATTTTAATAATTGTTATTATTTTAAAATGAAATTTTGATTTACTTTAAATAATAAAAAATAATTACAAAATCTAGCATTTTTATTAATTTCACTAATAATTAACAATTATATAGGAATGACATTAGGGTGGGTTTAGGGCGGGGCACCCCATCCCTATCCCTAGCCCCATAGTCAAGACACTCCACCCCATCCTCGCCCCATCTCTAGTGTCAGGTGGGTTCAAGGCAAGGCAACCACGTCTTAATGTCAAGCGAGTTCAGGGGCAAGGCACTTGACTCCTCATCGAGGATGGAGAATCCTCGAATTTTCCCACCTCGTCGTCAGTATTTGGCAGGTTCAAGTAGATGTGTAAATCGGGTCGTACTAGGCTGAGCCTTGGGCCAGGCCAGGCCGTGGATCGGGCCAAGCTATGAGAGGTCCATTTAAAAAAAAATGAAAAAGATGTTTAAATTTTTATTTCATATGATTTTTAATGTATACAATTGTTTATATATACAATTAGACCTATTCATGGGCCAGGTACCCCGACAGCCCGACCCGACCCAAACTGACCTGTTATTTTTCAGGCTTGGACAAAATTTTAGACTCGTGGACTCAACCTCGGGCTTTCTCAAATAAGCCTGGCCCGATACTATTACATATATAAAAAAGTACTTATGTATGTTATATATATATACCTAAATTATTAATAAATATCATTTTACTATTATAAAATATAAATTACTTTATTATTTTATTAAATTATTACTAAATTAATATAATAATAGTTTATAAAAAGTTTACTGAAAATAAGACATTTTGTGTACAGATTGGGCTTCAGGCTCGAGATCGAGCTTTAGGCTTTATATAAGGGTTGGGCTCAGGCTCAAAATCTAGGCTTGATGGTTGGGCCGGGCTCGGGCTTGGGCTTGCACATTTTCTGTTGATAAAGAGGCCCGTGTTAATTATAAAACTACGATTTTTTACAAATTTAAATTTTTCTTTAATTTTAGTATAGTATAAAAAAATATATAACACTTCTATATATATTAATATAAAAATTGCTATTTAAATATTATATAATAATATTTACCATATATGCATATAACTTCCAAGTTAAGCTTATTAGGGGTTGTTTAGCTTGGGCCCTATCAACTAAAGACATCATTGGAGTCCAAAATTTTGATACCTAATTAGACTTCATATTAGATTATCCTAGATAATGTGTGGATATGGTGCATATCTCAACTAAACCTAATTCAAAAGAAAATAGTTGTTTGAGTTTGCAAATTTATAGATATAATCGTGTTAGGATAAGTTATAAATGATTTGTTACTTTTTATTATTAATTATTAAAAATATTGTAATTATTAAATTACTATATTTATTTAAAATACAGTAATTTTTGTAAATTATCATATTTTCAGAAATATTGCTAATTTCTAGGCTAAAACTAATTAAATGTATTTTTCTAGTAATTAAATATAACTTCTTGGTAATTAAATGTAATTTCTACTATTTATAGCTTAAATTATAGTTACTGTTAATTATAGTAAAATTGATTAATGTTAATTACATTAATATTAATAATTAAAATACATTATTTTTTCATTATCATTCAGTATTTTTTTGCAATAAAATACAATTAATTTAATTTTTTAATTATTTTTAGTATTTTAATTAAGCTTTAGGTTTTTTAGAATTTTTGGATTTTTAATAATGTTTTGGTGTTTTTTCATTATTATTCAATAATTTTTGCATATGGGTAATTTTCAATAATTTTCAATAATTTTCAGTATTTTAATCATTTAAATAACTAAATAAATACCATAGTTAATAAAAAACACAACTAGTTTTCAATATTTTTCAATAATTTATGGCTTGGGTATTTTCTAATAAATTTTGGTATTTTTAATAATAAAATACTATAATTGTACTTTTTAATTATTTATAGTAAATACCCTTATCAATATAAAATATTGTTAATTTTCAATATATTTTTTTATTTTTAGTATTTTAATTATGTTTAGGGTTTTCAGAATTTCTAGTTTTTTTAATTAGTTGTTGGTATTTTAAAATTATCAATTAATATTTTTTTATTAGCGTTTATTAAGGTCTTAATTTATAAGTTATCTAATAATATTATAAAACTATCAATTGATATTTTTATATTTAAATTTCTTATTTTTATTTGTGTTTATTAAGTTGGATTTTTAAGTGGAATCGAAGCACATTTTTAATGTTTACTAAGTTTTGTTAATATTTATTTTTAGTAATTGTTTAGTGGATTTTTGAATTAATAATTTTTTGATTGTTTAACCTCAATCTATTTATATTATTTGATTTATATCATGGTTTTCAAAATTGGATTGGGCTAGAAAAACCGGGAACCGGTTTTGTTTTACCCTAGAATCGTTATTTTGCTAAAACCGTTGATTTGGTCAACAAGCCACTGACCCAGGTAGTCAAATTGTTTGAATCGTCCAATGGTTTTGGTCAATTTTTATCCGTTCGGTTCGAATGGTCAAACTGTTCGACCTGAGAACGGACCTTTGACCGGTTCATTGTTTGGTTTGGTTTTAAAAACCTTGATTTATATTATTATTATTATTATCTCTCACCCTTTCTCTATCTCTTTTTTAAATGTACTAATAACATGCATTAAAATAAGAGGTATTGGAAAACTCAAAGGTCTCTCTTTTAAATATCTTTTTTAAATATAATAATAACATGCATTAAAGTAAATGGTTTTGGAAAACTCAAAGTTCTCTTTAATAGTGTACATCTTTATTGATCTAATCAAGATAAACAATGATTACTATTTTATATTTTTAAAATAAAAAAAAATAAAAAAATGTAAAAAATGAAAAAAATAGATAAATAATTTATACGAAAAGAGAAGATACATAGAACAATTTTGATATATAAAATTATTAATTCTTTCAGATTTATTATTAACAGGGTACACACAAAACCCACTGGCACAAAGCCTGCCATCTATAAAACAAACGCCTTACGACGAACTCGTGATCGAGTGGGTCGGCAAGGCATCTAACCCTAACGCAACCTGGCTGAGTTTGGTTCGTTTGACGCATGCGAGAGCTCGCTCATTCGCTTAGGCATTCAACCTTAATCCAACCTGATTTCATTTGGATTGGGATATTCTTGTAATTTTCGTCTTACTACTGTGAGCATTACTGTAAAATTCATCACCAATTACCTAACACGCCGTTCGTTGGCCGTGCTTGGATGTGAGAGAGTGAGCTCAATCGTCCTCTGACCTTATCGAGGACCAAGAGGAGAAAATTCCATTTTCAGGTTCTCTCTCTCTCTGTCTCTCTTGTTCGTTATATCGTCTTTTTTTCCTATACTCGAGAAAAAGAAAAAAACTTATTAATATCTGGTGGGCATTATTAATTTCTTTTGCGATTTTAAGAATATTTTCCATGGTTTATGATATGCCTTTCTTCCTTACAAATTGGTTCCTTTACGCTGCCTTTGGTTTGACAGTAAATAAGAGAAGCAGAAAGTTGAGAGAATTGGTTCCCTTTCTATTTCTCTTATTCCTTAAGAACTTTCCTTCAACTTCCTGATTCTCACTCCTTGTTTTCTGTCAAACCCAACATGTTAATGAACTACATAAACCACAGAGCAATCTTTCGTACTGTCACATCCGTTGATTCTTGCTTCTTCACACACACACACACAAAAGGAAAAAGTGAAACGTCCGATCATTTTCCGAATCCTTTCCACACCAAAACCTTGTAAAATTTGGAAGGAGCTTGGGAATGCTGTTTTGGGTTCATATGAATTATCCCAGAAAATGTAAAAGTTCAAATTGATTTGATCTAGATAGGTTTCCAAGTATTTAGTCATAATTGAGTGTTAAAAAGTATTGAAACCATATACAGAATGTTTTTGTTTTGGTTTCTGTTGCATTGGTAGGCTAATTTGCTTATATTCTTCTTGCAGATGCTTGATAAGGATCGGTGGAATTAGTTCATGGTAATTTGGAAAGGATTTCTTTTTTCATTGGTTTCATTGTGGATGTTTTCTCGAATGATATGTTTTATACTCTAATAAGTCATTTTGTGCAACAAATATGACGTCTCCTTACATTGTGCTTTACTAATATTTCTGTAGGACAAATCAGTAGATGATGCAAATAATGAAAAATCTTCAAATCAGGAAGGGGCAGGAACTACGTCAAAGGTTGTCACATTGAGTTTGGACTTGTCATCTGGCAGTGCATGCTCAAAGCATGTTCAGGTAATACCTGTCCATTTTCAACGTTGTGGAAAGGTGGCTAGAAAACTAAAAAAGGAAAAAAGTAACATAATTAACTAACACCATCAACATCAAAATACAAAGAAGCGTCAAAATATCTGCTTTAGCAGCTTCTCTCCTACCATGCTTTGGGTCCCATTTCTTAAACAATTATCAAACTCCACAGTATAGCAGCAATGATCTTCTTTGCTTTGTAATTTCTGGGATTAGAATTAGAAGAAAAGAGACAATTGACAACTTCTCAAATGTTCTTAAAATTTTCTAATCCTTTTATTTCATTTTCTGTGTATTAAAATATCTTGTTGCTTGGTGGTTATTATGGCTCCACTAACCAGTTTTCCATGGATATGGACTAGGAATCATACTCCAACGAGTATTAGGGAGTGTTGACTTTGTCATCTAACAAATAATGGTTTCATGGTATTGGGATATCTTGCAAACTCTTAACATTTATGCCTATACACGTTGGTGAATGTAAATATTTTTTTTTTGAAAAGTGGTAATTAATTTTGTTAGAAAAAGAGCTGGAATTGTCACCATACACTAGATGATCATTTATGTGAAATAGTGAAAGAAGCAAGAGCAACTCTTAACATTTGTATCTTTGTTTTTTCTTTTTTCATTTCTTGAAGTTCTTTGTGACTCTTGGAAGATAAGTGTGTTTCTCTTCCACTTGTAAATTTTCTACTGATGAATTAATGAAAGTGTTATTGATCAAAAAAAAAAGAAGCAAGAGCAACAGAGAAAGCAAAATCCATAGATTTCCCTCAATAACTTATCGAGGGTTGGAATCTGATGTCTGTCCAAAGCAGATACTCCTATAATTTTGAACCAGATCAAGAATATCCTGTTCACCAAGAAGATTCCAAAGAAAGGCAATTATCCAATGTTAGTCCCTGCTATCTGGGATATGGAGAGGGGTGTACTGGATATGAACCTAACTTTTGGCATTTTCTTCCACCAAGTGGCTGCTCTCAAACTCGAACCTGCATCTTAGACCTGACTCGTCAGTATGAGTGCAATGGCTCCTACCAAGGAGACTCCAGTTTATAAGAAATTTCAGTATGAAATGTTGATCTCCATCTCATCCCTCTTTAGTATAACCCAATTGTATTTCTTAATTTATCACAAATACTTATTCCTCCAAGCAAGTTCCTGAATCAAACTATCAATTGACTGGTTATCATCTGCATTATTTTTTGATGCATTACAAACTCTTTGTTACAAGTTTTTTCTTTTTTTCTTTTTATAAGTTGGGGAATGAACTGAGGACTGCATGTTTTCATTCCATAGATATCTTTCTCATCAGTTAGCTTTGGTTAGTAAGACTAATGTATTTGAATATTATTATTATTGTTTTTATGAATGTATTTGAATATTATTATTAGCTTAG
The DNA here is from genome assembly GCF_055504915.1 of Nelumbo nucifera. Lineage (NCBI taxonomy): Eukaryota > Viridiplantae > Streptophyta > Magnoliopsida > Proteales > Nelumbonaceae > Nelumbo > Nelumbo nucifera. The sequence continues at coordinate 109,237,612 of NC_142651.1, forward strand.
ATGCAAAGCTCTTGATAGTTACTTATTTTGTTTACTTCCATTTGGAACTAGGAAGGTCAACCAAGTTCATCTGGGAGCAATTTAAGAGCATATTTCATAGGGATGGGATTCTCACCAACTCTCATTGACAACGTGATAGAGGAACATGGTACAAAGGGAGTTGCTAGCATTTAAATTTTTTAATCATGTTTTCCGAATGTCTCATATAGTATGTATATGACATGGGTTTGCAATTTTTGGTGGGTTGTGAGAGAAACTAAGCCTAATTTTGATTCCTGAGAATGAATGTCAAACCCATGATCTGGCATGCACAATCTATATCTAGATTAGGTCATATTGATCTGGTCTGCATTGTTTCAAGCTTTTCAACATCAGACACAAAAAGATCATTGGGTGACTCAGATTCTGATCTTGTAACCATTAGGGCAAGCAATTATGACACTATCTTCTTACATGTAGACATATACACAGAGAGGCTATTTGATAATTACTGAAGTGGCTGAATTCAATGACTTATTGCCTTATCTTTTAGTGAATAAATTATTGAGGAGGTTGTGAGCTCTTTAATGGCTGAAGCTGAATGTTGATTGATTACTATACCCTCAAGTAGTTATTTATTTAATTATTTCATCCACTAAAAGACAAATCAATAAATCATTCAGATCAGCCACTTCAGCTGTTATCATTTATCAAATGGCCTAGAGTGGGTGAGCTGCGTATAGTTTATGCTTCAACCAAAGTTCAATACGTGAACAGAAATTCCAATTAAGTTTGGGTAAGTTGTGTATTGTATAGCCTGGTCCAACTTGCAGCTGTCATTTTTTATGCTTGATTGTGTAATTGATGAGCCCATGGCTTGTACTTGGTTAATGATGGTGGCAATATTTTCTGCAAAATGCAGGTCAAGGTGATGTTGATTTGTTATTGGAAACTCTCCTTGCAAATACAGTAAGTTAACATTCTTCTGTGGCATACTTTTTGTTTCTCTTACTTGATCATTTCCTTAATCCTGTTTCTTATGTTTGCATAGTTTGAAAATGTAAGGATAAATTGTTCTATAAGACTGTTTCCTACTGAGGAACTTACTAAGATGTCATTTTTATAACAATGTTCACACCTTCAGTTAATAACAATATTTTTATGAAGTAGGTATAATTTTTCTGATTTGGTTGATAGTTTTAAATCCATACCTCTACAGGTTCTATGTGTTAGTCAAATTACACAAATTGAGTTAACCTTGTTAAGTAGGACATATAGCGTATATCAACCAAGGCAGAATATTTTTGTGGGTTAGGTCTCCCTGAACTTTGGGAGAATAAAGCTGAATTGTGATAGTTGTTCTTTGGGTAATCCAGGGCCTTCAGGTATAGGAGTATTCGAAGGTCATGAATGCAATGTTGTAATCAGCTTCTCAGGGACAGATGGAGAAGGAACTTCCCAAAGAACTAAGCTGTTTGCACTGTGCCAAGCGCTTTAATTGGCTTATTGCCTTATTGGCTTTGTCAACAGGTTGGAACAATTTGGTGATAGAAGGGGACTGTCAGATTGTAAAGCAATGGATGTCTAACACTTTAGAGGGTCCTTGGACTCTCAGATCTTTTCTTCAGGAGGTGAGATCCTTGGTTAGTCTTCTGAACAACTTGTTCAGATGGATTCCTGGATCAGCCAATTCTGTCTGCTTTGCTTGCTATAGAGGTATTAGAAAGTCGGGGTGTTGAGTTGAGAGTTCCAGACCTGGGATTCAGCACTTCATAAAATTATCTGTTGCTTATCAAAATAAGAAGATAGGAATTGGTAGCATATACAATGCAGTATGCACATCGGCAAACAAACAAAAAGAAAAAGAAAAATGGAAATCAATTGGTTTGCATCTTTTCATCAGTTGAACTCCTATTGTTTGGTCTGTCTATTGTGCTATTTTAACAAGTCAATATCTGTATCAAACAGTTAAGATATTCTATGGCTAAATCTTGGGTATGAGGGCACTAGATCTATACATGGGTTTGGGGCCTTTATAGCTTCCTGGGTTTTTCATGTTTTACACATCAGAAACAACTATTTTATGGGTCCCACTTGGTATATCAACTAAGCAGATAGGCAAAAAATAACGCTCCTAGAAGATTACAACCATGTCATAGTTTTCAAAGCGCCAAGGCAAGGCTAAGCAACAGGGGGCTTCTTGTTGCCTAGTTGCCTAGGTGGGCGCCTAGGTGTCAGGTAGGCAATGGATTTTTTTTTTTTTTTTTGGAATAAAAGCCATGAATCCTAGGGTAACTCCCTAGGTTCCATAGCAAGTAGCAACCATCTTTCACTAGTAGTTGTCTATAATCTTCATAAAAATATAAACTTCATTTAAAACAGAGAAAATCAACATATTCATGAAAAAATGGAAGAAAAGAAATTTCAGAAAATACAGGGGATGAGCCCCTATTTTTTCCTAGGAAAAGAAGAAAAAAATAACCAGTATGCATTTATTGGACAAAATTTTGATCTATTCCTTGCTTATCAGTTCAGCTTTTGAAGTCTTCAAGGGTAAGAGAGCATACATGTTGATTGAGCCCTTACAAATAAGAAAATAATAAATGGAAACTAGTATTTTAATTCTCAAACTAAATAATTTAGTTTAATAGCTTTTCATTATTATAATCTCAAAAAATTATGATTATAAATGGATATTAATAGCATTATGTATAAAATACCTTGGCTATCAAGTGAGGCTACCCTCCATGGGCACCTTGTTGCTTAGTCATTGTCTTGATAACTATGAATAATGTATTAGAAGAGGTTTTGAGGGACAAGGACAACAACTTTATCTCTTTATTCTCAGGTCCAGTGGGAGTTGGAGACTCAACAAGGGCTGAAATACTAGCAGCTGTACAAGGCCTACAGTTTGTTAACCAACTTGTTGTGGAAAACTTACTAGTAGAAGGAGACTCCAAGGTGGTAGTGGGTTGGCTGCTGAATCCGAACAATGGTTTTTGGGACTACAGAGATCTCCTGAAAAATTTAAAAAGATCACAAGGAATATGTCAATCAACTTCCAGTGCATTAACAGATCAGCAAATGCTTTGGCAGACTCTCTGGCTAAACAAGGGGCTTCTCGGGCTTCTTTGTATTGAGCTTATCTATAGTTCTGTTCTGTTTATTGATATGATTTGGGTCTGTACTTGTCCTAATGGGAAGTATTGAGCTTATCTATATGTCAATCAACCCAATTATTGCCCATTCAAACCAATCGGGGAAAGATGCCTTAACACTGAACAAGGGTGGCTGTACTTTGGGGTGTGTAGTATGAATGTAACTCCAAGATTTTTGAAAATAAAAGCCAAGACCAAGATTCCATTGTTGACCTTTTGGTAAAAATGGTTCACTGGGTGATGATTAAAAAAAGTTCAAAGGAATCATGATGGACTCTAACTTGAGAGGTTGCTCTATGTGACTGTTTTTACTCATCAAAGACAGGTTCTTATTCAGCCTTGGGAGCCGCCCGAAGTGCGGAGTTATACTTTATGGAAGTTCCCTAGGCAACCTGGGGCAGTCTGGTTGGGGGGGGGGTGTGTTTTTAGAGATCATGCAGGAAAAAGTGTTAACTTTTTTGGGCCCAGCTGGGTTAGGGAATTTCTTAAGGGCTGAGCTTCTTGCACTTCTTCAAGGTTTAAAACTAGTTCAAATTAGCCATAACATGGCCCTTTCAGGAACTGTAGGACCATGGCCTCTAAGCTTTATGATAAGGGTGGTGAATACATTGGCCTCTTACTTGACTTGCTCATTCAGGTGGATACCCAGATTAGAAAATGCTTTGGCTGATATTTTTGGCAAGGGAAGATGTTAACAGGAATGAACTGGAATGGTGCCATCAGGGCTGAGAAGAAGCATGTAATTGAGTGTAATCTATTATGCTGGTTTTGACAGCCATAGCTCTTTGCAATGTCTTTCGACCTGTGTTTCCAAGGAAACTTGGAATTTAGGTTTGTACTACAATTTGTATCTTCTGGATTAACAACATTCCAAGTTATATTATCAATAAAAATGTTTCTCTTAAAAAGCTGAACAAATAATGCCCTAATCAGATAAAATTCATTTGATCATGTTGATGCACAAACCATTTTTAGCTTGGATCCATCTAATATTGTAATGGTGGATCTCAGTGGTTGAAATATGTAAGATAGGAATAGATTTTAGGCCCCCAGGCCTATCTATGGGTCTTGTGTCTCCAGACCAAGATGCTCCCTTTTATTATGGGGGGAATGCTGCATATTTAGGTTAGAGACATTTGGTAAACTACAAGGTCCTAAACCTCTTCACATTCTTATAATATGGTAAATTGTTGTAATATTTTATATTATGACATTTAATTAACCGTCAGGGATAGAGAACTAGGAAGGGAATGCTACTTTCATTTTAGAGAACTAGAAAGGGAGTGCTGCATATTTAGGTTAGAGACATTTGGTAAACTACAAGGTCCTAAACCTCTTCACATTCTTATAATATGGTAAATTGATGTAATATTTTATATTATGACATTTCATTAACTGTCAGGGATATAGACAGTCAAATGTATGCATTAGAGAACTAGAAACGAATGCTACTTTCATTTTGTTAAATGGAGTTTTTTTTTGGTAATGACGAGAAAATGGAGGTTATTGGTTGTGTGCCATCAATCCTTTTAGTTACACTTCCAAACAATAAGTGGATACAAAGAGGCATATACCTTTTTCTAAAAGTATCTTCACTTAAAATAAAACATTATCAAATTAACTTTTTGTACTGGAATATTTCTTTTAACTGTTAGAAAATATTAATTTTACTTCTTTTTCTCTTTCGTTTGTTAAAGCAAATATTTCTTTAAACTGTCAGAACTTAGATATACTTTTTTCCCCCTTTACAAGTTAAGTTATTTGTGGAATGGGGAGCACATGGTACTTGGCCTTTTTTTGTGCAAATACATCATTGTTGTTATTATTGTGGTCTGGCCTTGAAGTGCCCGTGGGGATTGGGTATTATTATTGTTATGATTGTATATGTCTTTGTGCATAACTTTGATATATAGATATGTCTTTCTCTCTCTATGTCACGTACACTCGCTATTATATTTTCAAGTATCTCATTATTTTAACTTGGTATAGATATCATCCTAAAAATTAAAACCTAAGTTTAATATTTTGGATTCCTGTTCTGTCTACTTGTCTAGTGGAGCTATTTGTTTTCACTAAAAAAAGTTCTTTGGCAATCCATTTAAGAAATTAAGAGAGATCTAATTTAAAAAAAAAGACAGATATTTTTCTTTTTTTGCAAATATTAGGATTTAAAATTGCAATTAGGTTCAAATTAAAATTCAGAATTTTCTTTTACTAGATTGTTCTTTTGATATTTAAAGGAAGCTAATGTATACAGGAAGAATATATCATATAACTCTCCATTTTTTTCAACCAGATACACCAATTGAGTACTACATTAATTGGTGTCTTTTAATTTTGGAATAGGAGTGTTTAATTTGTGCTATAACTTTATGATCCTGACATGATAGCCATGATTGCTGTACAAACGTCTTGGATATTGTTATCTTTTTCTTGAAAAGCTAATAGTTTTACATGCCAAATGAAGCAGACTCATAAAAAATCAAGTTCTGCATCATCAGACTCTCTGGATGCCATGCTTAATCATTGCACGGATGAGGTCAATTCACCTGGAATCACTTCAGAGAGTTGTGAAATTGAGGTAATGTAATAAGTCTTATTTGTGTAATACTGCTTCTTTATTTGAATAGTTCTATGCAATCCAAACTAGAATAGAATAATAATTGTTGCTTAGATGATCTAAAGAATTACTTCTGTTGGTCAGACATCACGAGAATTATTTGTGGCTAACTGAAGTGCACTTAGAAAGTAATTTAATATTTACAAGTATAGATCATGTTTTAGTGCTTCCAATGCTGTTATAATGTTGTTTCCATAGTGTAAATAATTACCTAGTTTTGTCACCCATACACGATTTTATATCCCATGCTGCATGTGTTCTTAACATGGCCTTGCACATCTCTAGCAGGAACTTGATGTTACTACTGAGGTTAGTGAGGACAAGAAGGCATCTTTATTAATGATGAATTTCTCAGTGGATGAAGTTCAGTTTGCAATTGACAGGCTTGGTATGGAAATCCTTACTACAATTCAAAAATATGTTATGGAGTTGAATTTTGATTGCTCCTTATAGTTTGGAAGAACATCTAGCTTTATCCTAAAATATGTTATGGAATTGAATTTTTAGACCTCTAGGATTTTGGAGTATAGATGAGGAGGAATGAATGAAGTAATCCAGGGGATGGTATTTCCAAACTCAATACATAGAATTCTTAAATAACTACCTATTACTGTTATTATTTTTATTATATTTAGACCCTGGTACTGAATCTAACGGAATAGCAAAACAGGATTCATGTAGCTGACCACCCATATTTTGTTGGGACAATGCTTAGGTGATGATGATATTTGAACCCTCTGTTACAATAAAAAGAAAAACTAACTTTTTAGATAAATTAGAATACCCTCACTAAATACTCTTGTATATTCTTCCCTGATAAAAGAAAGGCTTGAAAGCTAACGAATTCAAACCATATTTATCTTCAGTGTGCTTCTTCACCTCTGCTTGAAGGCATATATGTTTTACACTCTATGCCTTTCCTCTTTTGGATCTAGCAGTGTTATTAATGTGGTGAAGCGATGACTAGTTGTTTTGGCCTCTCCTGGTGATATAATGACTAGTTTGCCTAAGTTGACAAGAAAAAAAGGATATGGTCTAAATTTAAGATGTTGATGCTAACCCATAAATAAATTGATATAGGTTGCAAATATGCAATAAAAGAATGATACTAAACAATTTGTTTGAAATCTTTGTTTTTTGAAGATAAGAAAAATTAATTTGGAATGTGGAGACTAGGATAGGGTGTTACAACCTTTTTTCTTTTTTCAAAGAAAGAGTGCAAACTCTATTTCATGTATTTCTTGTTTGTGGCAACTGCATCCCAGCACAACACTGATCGGAAGAAAAAGTCAACCATGTTCCATCACAAACACTTGAAGTAACAGCATGGATATAATTTTTTTTTGATCAGCAAAGCATGCATATAAAAAATTAAAAGCATTTCCTATGTCATTTTAATAATTACAGATAAGCACAAACGAATAAAGCTTTAAAATAACTTTGTGGTTGACTAATTGGCCTAGTCATTAGTTGATTAGTTGACCTAGTTGATGCTACGTAGGGCGCAGTTGTTTTTGGCCCGGGAATAGGATCTCGTCATGGGTCGGTCCACGGGGAAAACCTCCTGTTTTCCCTTGTTCCTCCCTGCTCTTGATGAACCTATCTTGGCGCCCTAATGGTGATTTGTCCAAGAGATCACCTAACTCTCCTTGCTCTCTTTCTTGACTGAAATTTTCGATGCCTTTATTGAATAAAATCAGCTCCTTAAATAGGAGATTACAAGAGATAAGAGTCCTACTTTTAGGAAGACTCCTTGCTAATTAGGAAGCATCCCTACTAATCTATCCTACTGAACTGATAAGATAAGATAAGACTGAACTGATAAGATAAGATAAGACTCCCTTAATCTATCCTACTGAACTGATAAGATAAGATAAGATAAGACTCCCTTAATCTATCCTACTGAACTGATAAGATAAGATAAGACTGAACTGATAAGATAAGATAAGACTCCCTTAATCTATCCTATTGAACTGATAAGATAAGATAAGACTGAACTGATAAGATAAGATAAGATAGGATGAGAACACTAAATTGCTGCTACTGAGAACACTAAATTACTGTTGCTGCTGCACTAAATTACTGCTGCTGCTGCCGGTGACACATCATTACTCCACTCCTGAACTACGAGCTTGTCTTCAAGCTCGAATTCAGGATGGGTGTCTTGGAACACAGTCAAAGGAATCCTGGATAGGTGGAATGATTTTGCCCTCCTGGATCGGGTTCCAATGAAGAGGGTTCATCCTCAGACAACTGTAGTGAGATACCAAGATTTGACCATGCGTAGCTGCATTCTTTGCCGTGGCCAACTGCAGCCTTAAGGTATTTCTGAGATGTCTTGAACTATAGAGTACAAAGATTGTAAAGGCCAAGCTGGTGCCACTGAACCGCATCATCTAGATCCTCTTCTATTGCCTGCTTTAGTGTGTACAGAGCTCGCTCTTCCACTTCCGTCAAATCATTTTGTCCAGTTCCAAATGTTGCTGCAATTTCATGCTGAGCCTTGTGAACCATGGCAAGTCCTACCCATGCTATCCGAAGCTCAATTGTTGCAGAGTCCCCTTCTCTTAGTATTGAAGCCATTTCATTTGCAACCCATGAAAGTTGTTCAATGGGATCTTGAGACTTTTTTGCATCCTTGATACGATGAAACGCAACAGCATATCAAGTTGACATGCAATTAGGCTTTAGTTTTGCTGTCTTCTCCAGGCACTTTCCAGCACTTCTATGATCACCAGCCAAATAGTATGCATTAGCAAGATTCACCCAGATATGTGCAGCCCTAGGATCTGATCTGACTGCAGCTAACAAACACTCTTTTGCAACATTTGTAGCCGCAACATGAGGCATACAAGCTCCTTCACCAGCACTTGCCCCAGCACCTGCAACAACTTGAAGATATGCAATCCCAAGATTCTGCAACACCTCGACGACACCGGATTCCTGCGTAATCGGGACATTCTGGGTGTTGCTAACCTGCGCTAGGGCAACGACCTGCTGCTCGCCCGATGATTCTGCCACGTTTGGTCGGTGGCCGGTTGTGGTTGCAGCCCCTTTCGGGTTCCTTTCCTTGCTGGAAAAGTACCACTCCATCAAGCGCCTTAATTCTCAGACGTCGGATTTGATCTCGCGCACCTTCGTGCTGTTTTCCACGATCTTGAGCTCCAGATCCTGAACCCTAGTCTTCAACTGCTCAAGGTCACCCATGACGCATTGCTCTGATACCAAATTGTTATGGGCCCGGGAATAGGATCTCGTCACGGGTCAGTCCACGGGGAAAACCTCCTGATTTCCCATGTTCCTCCCTGCTCTTGATGAACCTATCTTGGCGCCCTAATGGTGATTTGTCCAAGAGATCACCTAACTCTCCTTGCTCTCTTTCTTGACTGAAATTTTCGATGCCTTTATTGAATAAAATCAACTCCTTAAATAGGAGATTACAAGAGATAAGAGTCCTACCTTTAGGAAGACTCCTTGCTAATTAGGAAGCATCCCTACTAATCTATCCTACTGAACTGATAAGATAAGATAAGACTGAACTGATAAGATAAGATAAGATAGGATGAGAACACTAAATTGCTGTTGCTGAGAACACTAAGTTACTGCTGCTGCCGGCGCCCACATCAGTAGTTCAGGTGGGCTTGGTTGGGTTGAGGATCAACCTAGGGCCAACCCTAACAATCAAACCTTGGGCTTGGCCTTGGCCCAACCTGGGGTCAAGCCCAAGTTTACCAACTTGGGCCTAACCTGAGCTTAACCCAACACAGCTTAGGCCAGGCTTGGTCGGTCCTGTGTGGTTTGGTCGTGTTTGAAGGTGTTTTTTTTTTTAATATGTTTTCTACATCCTTCTTTGTTGGGCTTTGTATCCCCAATTAAGGAGTAGAGTGGATTGAAAATATGCACAGATCTCATTAATTAATGTATAAATACATATTTTATACATATATAATTATAATAAAAAAATATTTTTATATAAATAAAATGCATAACATGTGTGCATTTTTACATGTTTGTGCAGGGATGTGAGTTTAAGCCTTGTCCCACCTATATGTGGTCGGCTACATGAATCTTGTTTTTCCATTCTGTTCTATTCAGTGCCATATCCAGTTTAATTAATTATATAAAAAAAAGACAGCCAATGCGGGGTCTGGGGAGGGACAAATGTATGTTTAGTGCATTCTGTTCTGTTCAGTTTAACTAATCTTATACATATTGTAAATAATTATAGTTTACAGTGTATATGATAGTATAGCTATGTAATTTACATACATGTATATGTTACAAATACACAACACAATATAGACATATATAGATCATGTATATTTATGTAGTATTAGGTGGGCTTGGGCTATTGGGGCCTCAACCCTAGCCTAACCCGAGGTTTCTGGCCAAAGCCCAGCCTAAAGCCTGAAGACACAAGCCTGACTTGTGCAAAAGCTTTGGTTGGTTGGGTTGGGCTCGCCCAGTTTGCAGCCATAATGCTTTGTTGTCCTAAGCAACTACATCTTGAATATTAACTGACCAGTTAGTGATGCAGTTGGTCTGGCTCTCAACTGACTAGTTGATAGGCTGCTTTGACTAGTCAACACATTGACAACAATGCAGGGGTGGAGCCAGGAATTTCTTATGAGGGGGCCAAAACCTAAAGTGGATTTGGGGGGGACCATTGGGGTGGGGAGTGGGGGGAGGGGGAAATTTACATAGAAGAATGTATTACAAATGAGGATTTCCGGACCATGGGGGGGCATGGCTCCCCTGGGTCCCCCCTGGTTCTGCCCCTACAACAATGTGATATAGTTTATATTCATAAAAAAAGTGATATTTTTTTTGGTCCACTCTTGATTTGGTTTTAGAAGATGTAATCTAATAGTTGAAGTTGTATTGTCTCTTTTGGTTGTATTTTCTTGGGGTGAGGTGCCGTCTCATCATCTTTGCTATGTGCTCTTTTTTCTTTTTTCTTTTTCTTTTAATGAAAATTCTTCTGCTTTGTTATCAAAACAAAAGTTTAACACTATATTTATTTGAAAGACAATGAATCTATTGTTATGGCATCTTTCTTTATCAGTAAAAACAATAAAGAAATTTTATTGATGATAAATGTGAGAAATAAACTTCAGCTAATCTTCTAGTGTACTTTTGTGTTTAAAGTACTGTGGGGAGTGGCCAAGATGGAAAAATTATGAAAGATATCTTGTGGGAACTTGGGGTGAAAAAGAAGGGTCACTCGGTTAAATGGGAGGTAGTTTGCAGAAGCAAGAGGTAAGGAGGGTTGGAGATTGGGAATATAGGATTTAATAAGGGTAAATCTCTTAAACTACTCCTACTGTTTGCGAAATTGACTAACTATACCCTTACTGTTTGACTATTGTCTAGTGCTACCAATACTGTTTCTGACAATTGACTAGCTCTACCCCTACCGTTAGTATCCGTTAATGCGCCATCACGATCTGTGCACATGTGACCCCATATGACCTAATTTTTTTTAAAACCCAATATTACCCTCATCCCCTTCATCCTCTCTTTCCCCTTCTTTTTCATGTTGGGTTCATGCACAGTAACAGGACATGAGAATCAGCTCATGCTGAAAGGAGGGGTTTCACCAATATGAAAAGGGGTTCTATAAAAGGAGGGGTTTCACCGTGCTCTTTGTCTTGCTAAAGAGAATCAGCAAGAAGAGATTTTTTTTTTACAAAAATCAAGAAAATAGACGGAGAAGAGAAAGATCTAGGTGTCGCCAATTTGGGTCTGACCTACAAATACATAACGTCATTTCTTGGCGAAAAGTCCTCCAAGATCGCCGGACTTCTTGGGCGGAACTGCGGCAGATCCCCTCCACCCCGAGCTCGTGGTGCCGCTGTTCTTTTCCTTCCCCTCCATCGGGTAAAGGCTCCAGGAAAACACGGGCTTACGTGGTTGTTGGAGTTGAAGCAAGTTTATTTTTTGTCTTGGCCGTTGTTTATTATGTTGCCTTATGAAGAAGAAGTCGGAGGCGCCCAATTGATTCTGTTACTGTCATCGATTCATTCGAGAAACCTCTTAAAAGTAAGTTGGTGGAAGAATCAGAGGAGTTTCTTAAGAGTATATCTGAGATTGCTCAGTCCCTTAAAGTTTATAAATATGGAGAACTACGATCTGCAATGGAGAACTTACCCGGCTGAAAATGGATTGACTCCAGTGGAATTGATGTGGACACCGGCAACACCCTTGCAGCCAATGAAATTGATGAACTGGGTTGCGGTATATAACTTACCCGAAAAGAAATGCTGAAAATGAATGGACTCCAGTGAAATAGATGATGGCTCACGTTCCATACTTCCATATGATGCAGTCCATTCACAAGGTACCCCCAAATTAGTGTTGCATTATATTATGCACATTAGAAAGGTGGGAATAAAAAGGAACAAGAGGGCTCTCAACGTTGGTCACTTGCAATGAGGCAAGGAGCCTAGAGGGAATACAAAACGTAAAATGTGGTTATAAGTTGTAACTCTGAAATAGAGCATAGACATTTTAAGATCAGTAAAATTGAGAAGAGCTAATCCTGGAAATAAAAGCTAAGACCCTATTTCCTACAGAAACTAGTTAATCTAACATTTATGTATGGTTCTTGCTGAAATTCTACCCAGATAGGGTGTTTCTTAGTTCCCAATTCAGTGAGGTAGCTAAGATTTTCGATAGGGACTGGTCAATCTCATCCATCCCAGGCCGACTGGCTGGATTCTTCCTTATGCGGTTCTGAGTCAATCTGGCCATGAGCTGGGCAAGATCAAATTGATAGTTAGCTTATAGAGATGGATCTATGAACCCTTTTAACTTTTCCTCTGTGTTTTCCTCATCGAGTATGGCTAGTAAAGCATCTGATTTCGCTTTTCAGATTACCCATCTGGTTCTGAAACCGGTCGATGAGGACACAAAATGGTAGAGTTTTTAGTTTTTGGGTTTGCATTTCAATTGGAGACCAATTCGATCCATCTCCGAAACATCATTTCGTTTCTTTCGGTTAGCACTTAATGACGATGCCAAGTTTTAGAAACAGAAATGGTAGTTTAAGACAATATGTAAACAGTAATGGTACAGTTAGTCAATTTCGCAAACAGTAGGGGTAGTTTAAAAGATTTTATAGCTTTATTAGGAAAGTGGCTGTGGTGGTTTTTAGGGGCAGGAACAAGCTGTGGAGTGTGGAGTAGGGTGGTAGTTAGCATCCATGGCTGATGGACACTGGTTGGGACACAAGCCTTTCTGCTAGAGCAATGGGTTCTCTATTAGAAGCAATACGTTGGATCCTACTGTTATTCCTCAATTGTATCGTATTGGGTATGATGTATGTTCTGGGGATAGGGTGGTGTTTTGGAAACATGTTTGGGTGTGGAAATCCTTGTTAAAGGATTGTTCCCTGCTTTATTCTTGCTCTCTACATTCAAAGGGGAACCAATTGCTAAGTTTATTGTGCCTTCCTCCTCATCTATAAACATGTTTAATTGGGATTTGGGGATCAGAAGGTGGATAAAGGATCATGAGATTCTAATGTCATCTCCTTGCTTCAAATTTTGGATGGTCTGTTTTTGGGCCCTTCTTCATTTATGGGCACATTTTGATCCATAGGTCTTTTAAAGGGCCTTTTCTTGCTCTTCTTTCTTTAAGGTCCTATCTTCCTCTTCCCCCTTTGTGCAGCCTTTTCCAGTCAAAGATGTGTGGAGTAGTTCTATCCCTCCCAAAGTTGGGGCTCTGTGATGGGAATTCTTAAATGAAAAAAGTTAATACTATTGATCCTTACAGAATTTAAGGCCTAATTGTTGTTTATCTCCTATTTGGTGTATTCTTTGCAAGGCTTGTGGTGAGAGCTGTTATCACTTGCTAATCTCATGTTCATATGTGGCTTGTATATGGAAACGGTTCTCTATACTTGTGACTTGCTAATCTCCATCTTTACTGATCCAACTTTAATAAAGAAAAGAAAAGGTGAAGAAAAGGATAAAAGAAAGAAAGAGAAGAAGAAAGGAAGAGAAAGAGAAGGGAAAGAGATGAAAAGGAGAAGAAAAGAGGGAAGACTAGCAAGAAGAAATCTCATACACCTCTCCTTACCATCTACCCAGGTTGTATTAGCATTCTACTAAAGCTGAAATGACTATAATACCCTTAAGTAAGTTACAACAGACATAAGAGAGAAAAATGACATGGAAAACACAATAATGCCCTTGCCAACTAATTCTAACACTCCCCCTCAAGCTGGATGGAGCATATATATCATAAAGTTCCAACTTGTTACAAATATAATCCATCCTTGAGCGATCTACACTTTTTAGTAAAAATATCAGTTACTTGGTCTTCAAATTTAACATAGGGAGTAACAATCTCTCCGCTTGTTACTTTCTCTCTCACAAAATGGCAATCAACTTCAATGTGTTTAGTCCTTTCATGAAACACTGGATTTGAGGCAATATATGTTGTAGCTTGGTTGTCACAAAACAATTTAATGGGTTGACAAATTGTGATATTCATCTCCTGAAAAAGATGCTTCAACCAAACTAGCTCACATGTTACTTAGGCCATTGCTCTGTATTCAGCTTCAACACTACTCCTAGCAACCACACTCTGCTTCTTGCTCTTCCAAGTAATGAGGTTTTCATACAAGAAGGTACAATAACTTGTAGTAGACTTCCTGTCCATCGGAAACCCTACCATAGTTTTCAAGGTGCCAAGGCGAGGCTGGGCGTTAGGGGATGCTTTGTCGCCTAGTCGTCTAGGCGTCGCCTAGGCGGTGGATTTTTTTATATAGAAAACATAGATCCTAGGGTAGTTCCCTAGGTACCATAGCCAAATTTCCATAATAATTATTCATAAGAAAAGTATAGAGTTCATGTTTAAGTATAGAAAATCAACATATTCATGAGAAGAAAAAAAGAAGGAAGAGAAAATTCAAAAAATATAGGGGTTGAAACCCTTACTTTTGTTATAGGAAAGAAAAGAAGAAATGTGTTGATTAGACAAAATTTTAAGTTCTTCCTTACTTATTGGTTCAGGTATAGTTCTAGTCGTCGCCTTGACAACTATGTCACTATGTGGACTTGATGCTCTCCTTATGCGGGAGAAAACCTCGGACAAGGATGGAAGATCACGGCTCCCTAAGATTTGGGCCCACATTGGTCTAAATTCGGACCTCAACCTAGATAAAAATCTTGCCACATCTAGATGTTCTCTTTGTTCTTGTTGAGTCTTCAAATCAGTGGATAGGGTTCATAAACATTAAGCTCATTCCTTAAGCTTTTTAGAGAAGCATGGTATTCTTCAACACTTTTATCTCCTTCTTGAAGGGAAAAATAGTCTTGGTATAACTGGTAAATTCTTGTGACATTGTCTTGTTCAAAATACAATTGCTTGGCATGGTCCCAAATCTCCTTGGCCATGTCTAGAAACATAAGGTTCACACTAATGTGATTCTTCATACTATTCCAAAGGGATGTCATAATTTGGGCATTCTCTTGTACCCATTTATTGTACCCTTCTAATTCACTTTTCAATTGACCCTCCTCGATGTACTTCAACTTGCCTCTTGCAATTAGAGATACCTCAACCGACTTGGCCTATGGGATATAAATAGTACCATTTAGTTTAATTGTAATTAATTGAGAAGTCATGAGATCTAATTGCACAACTACTATAGGTTTAGTGCTACTATTTGATGAAGCCATGAGTGAGAAGAGATCACTGATTTGTCACCCAGGCAAACTGTCAAACAGCTGGTATGCAACTATTGTAATGCACATTTTTCTCTAGGAAAAACACCAAGAATCTTCAGCCCTCTACTTTAGAAACACTTGGGAAAGATGTGCACACTTACCACAAGGTGTCACCACACCACAAACCACCACAAAATCACCACACATCAAGGAACACCTACCTCACAACGCAAGAGTCGAGACATCACAAGGCTGCCCTCTTTGAACTGCCAAATAGAGGGCTCTTAGAAAAATACCACCAACTCACACAACACTGCAACTTGAGGCATTAAAGCCTCTTTTCCAAGTGGTTGATCTGTCCTCTTAAGTCCTTTTCCTCTCCAACAAAGAATAGAGAATACTCTCTATTCCTAGGGCACAAAAAGTTGAGACGTGAACAGTTCCGTGAACAGTACAATCGACCTCAAGGCTTTGGTACCATGTTCCAACTTTAATAAAGAAAAGAAAAGGTGAAGAAAAGGATAGAAGAAAGAAAGAGAAGAAGATAGGAAGAGAAATAGAAGGGAAAGAGAAGAAAAGGAGAAGAAAAGAGGGAAGACTTGCAAGGAGAAATCTCATTCACCTTTCCTTACTGTCCACCCAGGTTGTATTAGCATTCTACTAAAACTGAAATGACTACAATACCCTTAGGTAAGTTACAGCAGATATAAGAGAGAAAAATAACATGAAAATGACAACAATGCCCCTGCCAACTCATTCTAACAATTCTAACATTTACATCAGTGGCCAACGAAGAGGGCAAGAATAATGTGGAGGTGCACATGAGCAGCAGTAGCATGGATTGCGTGGAATAAAATGAATGCAAGAATTTTTAGAGATCAAGAGAAGCTTGGAGGCGATCATTGAATGTATATCAGTGAGGGTTTCTCAATGAGCGGAAACTCTAGACATTTTTTTCCTTCTATTCAGTTGATGTTATACTTAGGAAATGGAAGGAGGTAGCAGACACATCAGTAATGAAACCCATAAAGGTCATGGAGTAGGTACCCAAAAGAAGGTTTCATACAGTTAAGCCTTGATGGTATTAGCATTGGAAACCCAGGATAGATGGGTGTGCGGGGGTGTTTATGAATGAGAGAAGTAATGTAGTTGCATTGTCTCTAGGGCTAATCGGTTTTGGTGATTTTTTTGGTAAGTGAAATTTTTTGAGAGCATTAAATGAAACACTACAATCATCCCTTGGAGAGGCACAAACAAATTATAACTGAGCCCAATACAATTGATTTGCATTCACCCCTTGTTTAGCTAAAACATCTGCATTCCCATTAGGCATTAGCTGACCTCATCCAAATGATCTTTAGGTTCATTTCTCTGGTAAACCATTTGGATTTCTTCATCTCATCCCTAAAATACCACATTACAGATTCTGGTTCTTTTAGTCATCCTACCACCATCTTTGAGTTTCCTTCAATCTCCATATTTTCCATGTTCAAGTCATGTGCAATCTTTACTCCTTGTAAAACAACAAGCAATTCAGCCCTGATGGAGTTACCCTCACCCACTAAACCAGAAAATAGAGCTATATAATGTCCATTTTCATCTCTCATCACCTCTCCAACTCCAGAAGGGCCAAGATTGCCTTGGGTACTCCCATCAAAGTTCAATTTCACAAATCCTGCAGATGGAGACTTCCATACTACCTCCACTCTTTTTTAGAAGTGCTTCTTGCCACATCTCTCTAATTCCTCCAAATGCCATCAAAGGAGAACTGCGAGAAAGAGTCCAAAGTTCTCATCCAATGAATTACCCTGACCATCACACATTTATTTTCTGCTTCTTTACTTCTTTCCCTTTCTGAGAAGATTCCAGCATTCCTTTCCTTCGTCCAAACTACACATCTCCACATAATTGTTTCTCTACACTTAGGCCAAACAAAGGTAGAATGGTCAAGCAGCTTTTCCACCTCCTTTGGTAGATTCCACCTGTGCCCGAACATAGCAAAGAACCATTCCCAGATGTATACAGCAAAAGGGTAAGAGATTAGTAAGTGTTAACAATTCTCTCCATTAGGTTTACAAAAAAAGCACCGGTTTGGGGAGATGCACAAGTGGGGTCTTCTTTTTTACAAGCTATCCATAGTGTTGATTCTATGATCCATGGGGGCAGAAGTGATGGTGATGACAAAGGTGTTAGAAGGAATGTTTTGAAACTGTCATTGATGGGGGAAATTGAACCGTTAAAACTGTCACCCGGTGTCAATTCTGGTCCAGGTAAGCCCCAAACCCAAGAATTGGTTGGAAACTGTTGGCTTGATAAAGACCGTTAACTCAGGAAACTTTTGGAGGCAATATCATTGTGCTCAGTGGTCAAATTTTTTTTTCTATTTTTTATTTTTTTATTTTGGATAACTTTTAGCAATCTATGTGTCTTGGCTCACTATTTTTTGCCAAAAATGTCTTTGTTTTTGCCTCAAATATCATTTTTTAGCCTTGCTAATTTATAAAAAATTTAAAACTAAAATAAAAAATATAAATTAGATGTGTGGTTGAACTGCTAGCTTGTGACCAAGGGGAAAAATGGGTCAGCCTCCAGGTCCGTTTTTAAAACACTGGTAAGAAGAGCAAAATAACATGCCTTCTCGGAAGAGTTATGGGTTTGACTCCTATTGTTTTTTGGGTGTAGTTGGAATCTACCAGCAGATGTATGCATGATTTTTGACCACCTTCTCTTGGCCCAGAAAAACAGGGAGAGTCATGTGGAGATGTGCTTGGGGCAATACAATGCAAGAATCTTCCAAGAAAAGGAGAGGAACAGCCTTGATTTGAAGGATTGTGTTCCGAATAGGGCAATACAATGGCTAAAAACCACGGGGCTCTTTCAGCAATTCTCTTTTACTGATCTTTGAAGAAACTGGATGGCAGTAGCAAGCTGTTCCTCCAGTTAGATCAGGGCAGCTATGAGGTGGATTCCCTCGCTTGCAGGATCTGTGAAACTGAACTTTGATGGGTGCAGCTTAGGCAATCCAGGACCTTCTGGAATGGGGGGAGTGTTGAGAAATCAGCATGGAGAGGCAATCTTGCTATTCTGGGGTCATCTGGGACATGGAGATTCCGTTAGGATAGAATTACTAACCGCTGTACAAGGGGTTCTTTTTGCAAACCAGATTGGGTGGAGCATTTGATTATTGAAGGGGACTCCAAGGTAGTGGTGGGCTGGCTGAATAACCCCCAGAATGCTGCTTGGGGAGAGGCTGAAACTCGTGTCTCCCTGAGGGTTGTATGAGCTTTCATTCTCAAACCTTTTATGATTTAATAAAATTTTGTCATTTATCAAAAAAAGGAGCAAGATAACATACAGAAATTAATCATTTAAGGGGATTCAAAGGTGGGAATAGGATGGCTGATGAATTATGAAGAAGCTCTCTACACAAGTAGAAATGAAATTAAGAGGATTGGATAGTTGACAAGGACTATCTGTAAGTGCAGTGGGTTCAAAGATCACCAACTCTGTGGCTGACATTCTAGCTAAGCAAGGGGTTGTGAGGGAACAAATGTTTTGGGCTAAGTTGTAATATTAATGAGTGGGTAAGGGTTTGGTCTTTGTGAAATAGAATGTAAAGTTATACGTATTATTTTCCTTTTAATGAAATCCCTGTTATTCACTGATAAAAAAAAGAAATCCCTGTCATTCATAAAGGAGAGAAATAACCCCCTGCTTCAAGGAGGTTTAGTAGCAGGGAACTAGTATTACCATATTTCAAACAGAAAACTAAGAGTAAAACTGCCCACAGGAGATTAAACTGATAAACGTAAAGACGAGAGAAAGAAAAACAACCTTTGCTGTCTCTGTGTCCCTTTGGATCTGAAACCCCCGCTTAAGGGCTTGTGTTATTGCTCCATTGACAAGAGAATCAGCTAGTTATTAGCTGACTGTGTTTTCTACCTGAACAATCTCTTTAGTAGGATGGCTAAGGCCTTGACCTCTCAAACTTGGATTAAAGAACCAAAGACATTTCTCAGCCAAGGTCATCCACCTTATCACCACTTGGCAGCCCGCCCCCCCTTCAATCAACTGGCTCAAACCTGAAAAGTAGGCTAACATCAAGCCTTCTAAGAGAGCAAGTAAATCTGCTTTAGGGGAGTTCCTTCCCCTAAAGGAGCTAAAAACTCAATGGGGTGCTACCTTCGCAATTCCTAGAAGTGCCACCCACCCTGGAATTTCCAGGGTTGCCTTAAGAGAAACCATCAAAACTAACCCTTCAAGTGCAACTTATATCTGATTGATGTGACTTCTTTGCTATCCACCAGATTCCACCCTCTTATCATGGAGACCATTATGACTACCTTGAACTCTTCTGAGATAGGGGGCCAATGGGCCATTATCCCTGCAGTGAGGTTAATGAGCACATTAACCTTTTTTAGTGTCATTGGTAAAAGTATTGGCATATTTCTCATTCCTCGCAGTCCAATTGCCATGGTTCATTGTTTTTTTTTTTTGATCAATAACTGAAACTTCATTAAATCATCATGGTTCATTGTTGTTAAATTGGCAAGAACTAAGGAGTTGAATTGTTGCATGCTTATTGTTGAAGGGGATTCAAAACTAGTTATTGTCTGGCTGCAAAAAGAAGAGAATGGTCTATGGAAGTTTTCTAATGAAAGAAGATTGTTTAAGCAAAATGCCATCTCCTTTGTGGATACTCTTGCTAAGCAAAATGCAGCTCTTTTGTGGATACTCTTGCTAAGCAAGGGGTGGGAAGGGAATAAATGTTCTGGGCTATGTTGTAATTTGTTTTTTGTTTTCCCTAGGGGAGGGTTAAGAGGGTTTACCTCTCCCTTTTTTCCTTGTATTCATTTCTTTAATTCTAAATGAAAGCTTTCTGTTATTGATAAAAAAAGGATGGGATTCAAAAGTAGCTTCTTCCTCGACAACACTTTCTCCCTGGAAATCAATACAGGTAGTATACCTAATTTTCATCAGTTTCACTAGATTTGGTGTGGGATGTGTGACTCAAGGTTTGCTGAAACCCCTCTTCAATATGCTTTCCCTAGCCTATTCTCTCATTGTCTAACTATAAACAACAACCTATATCGAGGTTTGTTACATTTTCTCCTGCAGGGGTACATTGGGATTTTGACTTTAGAAGGGGACTGTGGGATGATGAATTTGAGGCACTTACTCAATTGTTGGATAAACTTCAATTAACCTTTCTGGATCGGTCAGTGGAGGACACTAGAGTGTGGTCTTGGACTCCTAATCTAGGGTGCAACGTTTGCAGGTTAAGGTTGGGATTTTGTCAAAATTTTAATGGGCAAGCCTATCCCACCTAAAATCTAGGCTTTGTATTGTGAAGTCTTTCTTGGTAAGGTAAACACTAGAGATATGCTCCAGAAAAGAAGGCCAAACAAATGCTTATTGCCTCACATATGCTTCCTTTGCTTTGCAAGTGGTGAATCCTTATCTCATTTACCACTTTCTTGTCCTTTTGTGCTTTGTGTTTGGGATCTTTGCTGTTCTCTTTTTTGGCTATAGGTGGTCCTCTTTGCAGGATGTAGTGAGCCTCTTTAGCCCAAGCTTACTAAGGCATCCAAGAAGGAGAGGAAGACTTATGTGGAAAGCAATTCGCGCTGCAGTTGGGAGGAAAGGAATGGGAGGATTTTCAATGACAAAAGTAGAATGAAAGGGGAAATGGTTGAAGTAATAAAAATTAGAGCATCACACTGGGTAAAGACATTTGTTCTCTTCAAAGAATTTTCAGTGACTGAAATCTTGAGGACCTGGACTGAGGTGACATCTTCTAAAAAAGGAAAAGGTCTTTGTGGAGTGGCAATCCCTAATGGCTCACAAAATAAAATTAATTTTTGATGGGAGTTCCATGGGGGAGTACAGTAATGGCAGGTATTGGAGGAGTATTTCGAGATGGTTTGGGGAAAGTTTTGGCTATGTTTTCAGGACCCTTGTGGCTAGGAGAGTCACTAAAGACAGAGCTGATGTCATTACTTCAAGGGTTATGAATTGCCAAACAATCAAATTTTCAGCAATTGGAAGTAGATGGAGGTTAAAAAATAATCAATTTGGGGCCAGGAGTAAGCAGCCAGCTTGTGCCATGGATCTATAGGCATGAGTTTAGGCTGTGCGTTTGTTTGCGGTGTAAATACAAAACTACACCGATGGAGTTTAACAACGGTTAGATGTTTGAGTGTAAAAAGCGAATCGGCATTATACTCGTTTTACAGTCTTGTGTGCTTTGATGATAGATGTAAGCATAGCGTCGTGTTTTTGTATGCATTTGGAGAATATTCATCAAATGCAAATATCCACACTCCCCAACTCTCTCTCCTCTCAATGACGAAATGATTTCAGAACTCAGAAGTCTGAACTCTGAAGTTGAAAGTATTTCCTCCGTTCTTGGGTTAGAAAAAAGAGGGAAAATTTGAGTTCCAACTAGTTCCAACACAGTTTGATCATAGGCGTTGAAGCTTTGACCAGCAAATCTGAATTTCAACAGTTTCAGAAAATGCTTTCCATGTGTAAATCTGTCAAAAACTGTCTTTGACATTTGTTGGGTCTCATTTCTCTACACTCGGCTTGGCTTCTGATACTTGTCCTGTTTCTTTGCAGATGTTTATAGGGAAAAACAAAACTCAGAACAGACATCTTTAGTTAAGCTCTCGCAAAGTCTATAGTTCTTTTGCAAAATACTACATCTGGTGTTGGTTCTCTGCGATAAGGAAATCAAAGCCATAGGGAATGATCTTTGTGACAATTCTTTTGTTCAGCTTCATCTGTTGTCTGATCTTCAAGTCCTACACTTGCTTCCTCTATTCCTATGTAAAATATCGCTGATCGGTAATGTGTATCTAACCCAAAATTCTGCAACAATCTTTGGTAAGGAAAGAGGAATAGAAAAGGGGAACATGAAAGTAAAAAATCAAATAAATAACATTAGAGGAAAGCAGTAAGAAGGTGAAATTACTAGATATTCTTTGTTGGTGGGACCGTGGGTTTCCTAGAAGAAATCAGAGAGATTTCTGTATGACATCTTTCACTTATCATATATGACTTTTAGAGCTTCAGTCAAAATATAGTAACAAAGGAGAAATGGGGCTAAAAGTATTTCAAGTTAAAATGGGTCTCCAAGATAATCACCTCTCAACTACATGTACAATGGAGAAGATGGAACCAGATGCACGACGGATAAGATGGAGAAGAGAGACGCCGACGAAGAGAGAAAGAAAGCGAGATGCTGACCGAGAGATGCACGGCGGAGATGCAACGACACCGATGAATAGTTACCACCATGGGAGCAGTTCAGAGATGGAGAAGAGAGATGTTACTGAGAGTACTTTTACACCGATGGAGAGACGAAAAAATTTTTACATCGATTCTTGATGTAAAAATATGTCGAAGAGGTTGTTTACATTGATATTCATTGTTGTTTTACACTCCATCCAAACAGCCGCAAAACCGGACCGGAGTGTAAAATAACAATGAACCGATATTTATACTACTTCCAAACACAGTCTTAGGGAAATAGAAAGCATCAAGCAGGAGCTGGACATAATGCTTAATTGGTTTAGAAGGTCATAAAATGGGATGGTTGATACTCTAGCAAAGCAAGGGCTATATAGACAACAATTGTTTTGGGCGATATTGTAACCTTGTAGCTTTGTTGGGTAATACTTTAGCAAAACAAGGGGTATATATGGGTGCATTTACCCTTTCGTTGTATTGACCAATTTCATATTTTAATATAATTCCAATTTTCTTGCTGATAAAAAATATTGAGATATATAAATATAAATTTTAGTTCTTCCATCATTCTTCAATGGTTATTGTGTCCCGATATCTTGCAATTTATATAAATCCTTGAAGTATGTTTTTTTTAATGTTTAATAACTCATTTATAATTATATTAAACTTATATATATATTGTTATTAACATATATTTTTAAGATTTATTTGAGTTTACTAGTGTATCCATGGGTATCTAAGGCATATTGCAATACGTCTCTTAAAATTGCCTTACCGATGCATCTTGCGATTTGGATACTTTGAACCTTGGTCCTATATCACGTTGAATAGCTTTTAGTTGTTAAGCACATTGCCTTTTACCTGCATCACCCCTCTTTATTGCTTGATTGATGCAATAAACGGTGTTTATGCATAAGCAATACAATGCCATTACCTATATTGGATCAATAGGTGGTCAAGAAGGGCCATGGCCTAGATTGGCAATTTCCATTATACTCCTTGATGCTTGAAACCATGTTCTCATGCTTTTCAGCCTTAGGTTTTACTATTGCACCATCCAATGGCCTCCAAGAAATATCCTCAAATGTGTATGCCATAATTTGTGGTAATTTGGAGGGGGAGCACATTAACATGACCCCCATTTAAAATCAGTAAAAAGATTGATCACATCCCAACATCCCAACTTTGATAAAGGGGACACATTCTTGATCATTTTTTGAGTTTTCTTTCTTTTGGAAATTATAGAGCTCTCGCTGTACATGATCTGTGCATGTTAAAGACACACTTTTGTATTTGATTAAGGGCTTCTCGCCCTCCTCTTTTCATTAATACAATACCTTCTTATTATCTATCAAAAAAAAAGAGGACACACTTTGATCATTAGTCCAACAATACATTTTTGTGACAAAGTAACCTTTTGCATTAATGTTGATCTCTATGGATAGGGATACCTTTTGTCTTATAAAAAAATAGGATGCGCTTGAATTGGTCCTTTTCCCATTCAAGATGGCGATTTGTAACTTAGGTTTTGCAAATTCTTCTTGTTATCAATCAAATTATGGTGTTAAAATTCTTCTCGTTTCCTCCTAGAAGTCATTTGAAATTCTCCATACCTTGGTTATTTATCTTCCATGTTTTTGTTTCAGGTGAAGGTGCACCCATGAATGAGCTTGTGGATTTCATAATTGCTGCTCAAGTAGCTGGAGGATCAGGGAGGGACACAGGTGATCCCACTTCTGGCCATGATGGAAATAATGAGGTATTTTAGTCTCATAAATGATGCTTATGTTACAGTTGTTTTGTTTCTAAAGTTGTGTCATGCACGTTATCATGGTTGTGTATACAGAATTTGCTCAACCTTGAATAATTGTTACATCATATTATAAGCTAGCCTGTAATAATTCCTTGTTTACTCTAAGAACAACTTAAAAATGATTATTAAATTAAGACATGTCAAACCAAGGGAACCCCTAATTTTATTAGGGCTATTTAAGAAATATGCTCTGCACTCTTTAACTTGATCTTTAAGAAGTAGAACTTCCAATTTCTAAAATCAAATTGACTACAATCAATTAAATTGATCTAAAAATTTTCAAAATAACATAATTGCATTACTATACCCAACTTCAATTTGTAGATGATTTACTAATTCTCTATGAAGGGGGAGATCTTGAGAAGATGAGAAATCTAAAGATGTTGGTGAAAAGATTTGAAAGGATTTCAAATCTGAGAGTCAATCTAAGAGTATTGTAGTAGGTATAAAATTGGAAAGTAGAGAGGTGGTGGTGATTGCGGACTGTTTAGAATGTTCTATATCCACTTGGCCTATGACCTAATTGGGACTCCCTCTAGGAGAAAACCCTAGGGAAAGTAGCATTTGGTGCCCGGTTGTAGAGAAATTTGAAAAAGATTGGCTTCGTATAATAAGAATTTCATCTCTTTGGGAGGTAGAATCACCCTAATTAGAGTCACTCTTGCTAACCTATCATCTTATTTCTTGTTAGCCTTTAGGATTCCTTTTAGGGAAGCCAAGAAGTTGGAGAAATTGGTGAGGGATTTCCTTTGGGAACTGGGAGAGAGCAGGAAGGGTCATTTGATAAAATGGGAAGTGGTGTGTAGGATAAAGAGGAGGGAGGTTTGGGAATAGGTAGCCTTTGGGAGGTAGAATCACCCTAATTAGAGCCACCCTTGCTAACCTATCATCTTATTTCTTGTTAGCCTTTAGGATTCCTTTTAGGAAAGCCAAGAAGTTGGAGAAATTGACAAGGGATTTCCTCTGGGAACCGGGAGAGAGTAGGAAGGGTCATCTGATAAAATGGGAAGTGGTGTGTAGGAATAAAGAGGAGGGAGGTTTGGGAATAGGGAACCTTTTGCAAAAGAACACAACATTATTGGGAAAGTGGTTGTGGAGGTGGCCACTAGAAAGAGGGAGATTGTGGCACAAGGTGGTAGAAAGTATTTCTGGTCAATTAGAGAACAAAGGGATGCTGGAGTATCTTGGCGGGCTACATTGGCAACACCTTGGAAGGCAATTAATAGTATTCTCCCTCAATTTCGTAACTTTGTTTGGTATGATGTGTGTGTTGGTACTTCAGTCCTTTTTTGGGAGGATACTTGGGTTGGAGTGGCTCCTTTGAAGGACCTTTTTCCATCATTGTTTATTGTCTCTTGATATAAAAAAGAGCTTGCTTATCTAAGGGATGCTTGTAATGCCTATACCTTCATAATTAATAAATATTCTCATTCATAAAGAAAAAAGAGTCTGCTTCAAAATTCTTTCCCATTTGGAAACTCCTGTGGCACCAATTTGGGATTTTGGGTTTTGTAGAGGATTAAGGGATGAGGAGATTGAGAGTCTAATTCACCTTTTGAGTTGTCTTAATAAAGTTTGTTTGGACCCCTCTGAACCAAACAAAAGGATGTGGACTTATCGGCCCTCTGGTATTTTCTCCTGTGCTTCGTTCTTTAAATTCCTTTGCCAATCTTTGTCTCAATAGATTTTCCCTTTTAAGGAGGTTTGGTGTAGGCCTATTGCCCCTAAGGTATATTGAATAAGCTAGTCTTACTTTAGTTTAGTGATGCAAGGGCAAACATGTAATTTTACATTGTTTTATTATTTGAGTGGTTGCCCTAATATAAATATCAAAAAGGCTGGCACGACCAGCTGAGTTTTTTCTCTCCAAAACCTTTTTCTCCTTTTCTCTCACTATTCTGAGATTCTGCTGCGTGTTTACCAAGAAAACATGGTATCAAAGCGATAGATCTAGCCTTAGGAGCAGTGGGATCAGTCCTTTTCTTTCTTCAGCTGCTTTCTTTGTCCATTGGTGATCGAATCAAAGAAAAGGGACTTCTGGTTAATGTGAGGAGGCTTGCTGTGTGATTCTTCCTCTCCCCTCTTGGTTGTGGGCCCAAAAAACACCAAGGGGAGGGAAGCTGAATGCTGTTAAAGTTCTTTTTTTTTAATTTTTTTTTCTCTTTTCTCCTCAACTTTGTGGATCAAATTGATCCTTTTGTACTCAGGTGAGTGGGTTATGTGGGTCTAATGACTTATGGCTGTTGTGACAGTGTTTCCTCTCAACCTATGTGGAGCGAGTGATACTTCTTGTGCCCCAAAAGGTGGGCTGTTCAGGTCTGCATGTTCTGTAACTGTTGTGACAACAGTTTTTCTTTCCTTAGTTCCTATTGAAACTTCAGTGGTCGTGTGAAAAAAATTGATGAATTGTTGTTTGGAGGGACTGGTCAGACCTGATTTTTGTTATGTTTTTTGTACATTTGATTTGGCATGTAAGTAGAGAGTGACATTGTTCCTTGCAGCCGAGGGAGAGGTCCTCTCTTGTCGGGTAGTGTTTGATCATTATGGGCTTAGAGGTTAAGTGTAAGACCATTGAGGGTAATACCTGATGGGCTAATTTTGCATCTGCCCACAGTCCTTGGGTTTTCATAAGGTGGCTGGACCCAACGACCATTTAGTGTAAATGTTGGGCCCATTAAGAGCCCATGGTGATGGACTTAGGGGTTCACTGTCTCCTACAGTGAATTCGACCAGGCCTTGTAACAAAGGCTGGGCTGAACCCATGTGACTGATGTGTAGATCGATGTAAGGGTCCCACGCCATACAAAGAGAGCCAACTGGGCAGCAGGATAAAGGTGTAAGTGAGCACATAGGCTTAATGGGCCTAAAGCCCAATTCGAACTAGGCTGAAATTGGTTAATTAAAAGGTGGCAAGAATTGATTTATAATTTGATTAGGATTAGCTGAAAGGATAAGATAAGTCTTATCCATTTAAGAGTCCAGATCCAAATATCAAATTTGGATAAAGAAACTCTCTCCTAATTAGATTAGGAGGCTGATTCAAAGAAGACTATAAATAGGGGGTGAATTCCTCAGTTTTAAATACAACAATCTGCAGAATTCTCTCCTTGTTCTTGCTATCCCTACCCAGTTCGATCTTCACCTATCAAGAAGAGTTCTTGATATTTTTTCTTGCTTGAAGAAATAATCTGAAGTCGTGCTCACCAACCCTTTACTCCATTCTTGCTGAAGAGCTATCCTGCTGATCCTGCTTCACTACGCACTGTGCTATCTTCAGTGAAAGCGGGTTTTGGTTTTCTCCTTGGGCGTGGACACCTTCATTGGGAGTTACTGTTACTTCGTATCAGGTATATCCCTCTCCTCCCTTTGGTTTTAGATCTAGTCCGGTTTTGTTTCAAGAATGATCCTTGAAAATGCAGTTTTCTAAAATACGGAATGTGATGCCCAGACGGGAGAGAGAAATTTTTTGAAATTTCGCCCAACCTTCCTCCAGGGTTCGGCCATCCATATGATGGATCTCTCATCCCTTCAATTCCTTCAAGAAGAGTGACTTCTAGAAGAAAGTTGATGATAAGGATAAGCTATGGTTTACACATTGTCAGAAATCTAGACATACTCGGTATACATGTTTGGAACTTCATGGGAAGCCAAAATGGGCCCAGGAGCTGAGTAAAATATCAGACCAGAATAAGAAGCTCGGACAACAAGGTCAAAAGATGTTTAATTTCACAAACTTAGCTTCTCAGGAGCCTCAATCATCTACCACTACCATGAGCCCTTCTGTGATTGATCCTAGGGAAGATATCATTAATTCTTTGCGTGACCATTTGGAGCTATATGGGAGGGCAATCCATCAGATGGAATTTGCTCTCCCCCTTCAACTTCCTTTGTGTCTACATCAGGTAACAGTAATTCTGCTACAGCTTTCCATGTGTCCTCACATCCCTTAGACTCTCCTTGGATAATAGATTATGGAGCCTCGAACCATATGACGGGTAGGTCCAATTGTTTTCTATGTAATCATCTATTATCTGGTCGGGACAAGGTGAGACTTGCTGATGGTTCTTTCTCCAACCTAGCTGGTCAAGGAACCATCTGCCTTCCTCTTGGACTCACCCTTTCTGATGTTCTACATGTTCCAAAGCTACCTATAAACTTGTTCTCTGTTAGTAGTATAACAAATTCATTAAACTACTCAGTAACCTTTTTCCCTTCCTCTTGTGTGATACAGGATTTGGCCTTAGGGAAGATGATTGGTAGAGGTCGTATGGTGGATGGTCTTTACATGCTAGAGAATAAAGCTAGTCTTGCGGCTATCGAGTCTAAGAGTTTGTCTAGTAAGAGTCAAGTCCATTTATGGCATTGTCGTTTGGGTCATTTATCTTTTGAATCATTGAAAGTTTTGTTACTAGATTTATTTAAGTTAGTGTCAATGTCGGATTTCACATGTCAAACTTGTCAGTTGAGCAAACATTGTAGAAATCATTTTACTTCAAGAATTAATAAATCTGGTTTTCCTTTCCACGTTGTTTATTCTAATGTCTGGGCCTTGCTACTTTACCATTTGAGTATGGCTATAAGTATTTCATTACGCTTATTGACGAGTACTCTCGATATACATGGGTGCATCCTATGCGGTCCAAAGATGGAGTACCCAAAATCATTAAGGATTTCCAATGCTTGATATTCACTCAATTTCAAATGGAGATCTAAATTTTCCAATCAGACAATGCCAAAGAATACTTTCATGGCGATATCACGGAGTTTTTTGCTTCATGTGGATCCATACATCGCAACTCTTGTGCTAGAACCCCCCAAAAGAATGGTGTTGCCGAAAGAAAAAACTGCCACCTCCTTGGAGTTGCTTGTGGGTTACTGATACACATGAATGTTCCTAAACATTTTTGGTTGGATGTTGTGTTGTCTGCTGCTTATCTTATCAACCATATGCTATCTCGCTTGTTAGGGTACAAGACCTCCCATAAGCTCTTGTTTCCCAAGGCTCCTCTCTCTCTATCCCTATTTGTGTGATTGGTTGTCGTTGTTTTGTCCAATGCCTATCTCCTACTCGTGGTAAACTTGATCCTCATAACATTTCCTATGTATTCTTGGGTTACCCTTCTTCTCAAAAGGGTTATCAGTGTTTTGACCTCGTTTCCAGGAAATACTATGTGTCTATAGATGTGTCTTTCTTTGAGAATGACCATTTTTTCTCTATTTCTCCTCAAGGGGAGAGTAAAGTGGAGGAGAAACGGGGCGCCCTTTGAGGCTCGCCTTGCCTAATCGCCAAGCAGTTTTGTACTATGTATTGTAAAATACTTTTTTATTCTTTATTTTTTGACATTATAATTATAAAATTGGCGCTATTAAACTAAAATATTCATTTTGTGTTTAAATACTAATTTGTTTTTATTATTTTCTTATTTGTTAGGATTTAATCATTACAAACATTTCTAAATGCTGTATTGAACCCTCAAAGACTTTAAAACGTGAACCAACAAGTAAGGAAGAACTTAAAATTTTGTCTAATCAACACATTTTCTATACTTAAACATGAACTCTATACTTTTCTTATGAAAATTATGAATAATTATTAAGAAAATATGGCTATGGTACCTAGGGAACTACTCTAGGATCTATGTTTTCCATATTAAAAATCCATCGCCTAGGCGATTAGGCGACAATGTGCCACCCTAACGCCCAACCTCGCCTTGGCGCCTTGAAAACTATGCTTGGGTCATTGACTTGGGCATTAAACCATATGACTGGTAAGTCAAATCTCTTTCAGACCTACACTCTTCTCTCTAGAAGGGATAAAGTGAGACTTGCTGATGGGTCTCTATCCACCATTGCTGGTCAGGGATCTGTATCCCTTCCTGATGGCCTTGTCTTGTCCCATACCCTTCATGTTCCTAAACTTCCTATTAATTTGTTATCTATAAGTAGTATTACTCAGTCCTTAAACTGTTGTGTAACTTTTTTCCCCATTCTTGTGTTTTCCAAGATTTAACCTTGGGGAGGGCGATTGGTAAAGAAAATATGGTTGATGGCCTATACATCTTGGAGAAGAAAGCCGGTCTTGCGGCATCAACCCTTGTGAGTCTTATGAGTTAGTCAATAAGTCGGTCTACAAACAATCAACTATGGTTATGGCATAATCGCCTTGATCATTTATCCTTCAAGTCTTTGAAAGTTATGTTTCCTGAATTGTTCAAGTTAGTGTCTATTACTAGTTTACATTGTCAAACGTGTCATTTGAGTAAGCATTGTAGAACAACTTTTTCATCAAATAATAAAATATCTACTTTGCCTTTCCATGTTGTCTTTTATGATGTTTGGGGCCCTGTAAGCATACCTACTAAGGGTGGGTACAAGTACTTTATCAACTTTATTTATGATTATTCGGGATACACTTGGCTATATCCTATGCATTTGGGAGAAGAGGTACCCGAGATTGTGCAAGATTTCCATTGAATGGTTTTCACTCAATTTCATGTTGAAGTCCAAACTTTCCAATAAGATAATGTGAAGGAGTATTTCCATCATGACTTAGCCGAGTTTTTGTCCTCTCATGGATCTCTTCATAGAAGCTCTTGTGCCAAAACACGATAATATAATGGCATTGCTGAAAGGAAGAACTGCCATCTTGTCGAAGTTGCCCGTAGTATGATGCTTAACATGCATGTTGTAAAACGGTTTTGGGTTATCCCTCTTCCTAAAGGGTTACAAATGGTTCAATCCGGTCACACATAAGTACTTTGTGTCGATGGATTTGTCCTTCTTTGAATCTGAAGCCTTGTTCCAAGCCTCTCCTCAGGGGAGAATAGTGTGAAGGAGGATAGGCGAGCTCCAGCTCCTCAAATTCCTCTTCCCTTTATTCCTGACTCTTCTCCATTCCGTGTCTTCTTGAGGCGCTGCAAGGGACAGCAGAACTCAAAGGTTGTGGAGCTACTTGAGACTACATCCAGCACCATCTGACTTCTTGAAGGAAAATCCAGGTACCCTTGTTTCCATTGATATTACTGAACCTATTGCTATTGATGATTCTACTAATGATCTTGATGTCCCAACTTCTCATAGAAAAGGGGTTCGATCATGTACTACTAAGCATCCTATTGCTCAGTTCTTGTCCTATGAAAACATTGCTCCCTCATGTCGTGCCTTTTTGACTGCCATTGATTGTGTCTCCATTCCCAAAAGTGTTGCAGAAGTCTTATATATATCTGAATGGACAGAGTTAAGGAGCCAGTGGGATGCTAGTGGGTATTCACAGTAAAGCATAGAGCAGATGTGTCGGTTGAGAGGTATAAAGCCAGGTTAGTTGCAAAAGGGTATACTCGGGTGTATGGGGTTGATTATGTTGAGACATTTTTTTTGGAAAAGGTAAAGTAATATTTATTGAGAAGGAAATACACACACGAGGCTGAAATCAATCCTAGAATAGGCTGATTGATCTAATCAGCAATTATAGAAACAAAATGAACACTATTCGGATTATACTATCCTTGGCTATTTACACTATTTGGATTATACTAAAATGAACACTATTCGGATTATGCTATCCTTGGCTATTAACTTTGATTGGGAGCTCCACAAACTGGACATCAAAAATGCATTCTTAAATGGGGATCTAGAAGAAGAAGTGTACATGATTCAACCTCCTGGGTTTGTAGCACAAAGGTGTGAAGGGAAAGTTTGCAAACTAAAAAAATCTTTATATGGTTTGAAACAATCCCCAAGGGCCTGGTTCAATAGATTTCACTTGGCTCATCAGCAAATTGGGTTCAGGCAGTGCCAATCTGACCATACTCTATTTGTCAAGAGAAACCAAAAGAATGTTGTGGTAATATTTGTCTATGTTGATAACATTGTGATTATAGGGAATTGAGACTTTGTGATTAAAAAGGTCAAAGAATCCCTTGCTATGCAGTTTGAGGTGAAAGATTTGGGACAGCTACGTTATTTCCTTGGTATTGAGGTTGCCCGCTCAAAAAAGAGCATCTTCATTTCTCAAAGGAAGTATGTCGTAGATCTTTTGCAGGACATGGGAAAGTTAGGAACAAAGCCTGTAGATTCTCCTATTGAGGAAAACCATCGGCTTGGTGATTGTATTGGAGAACCAGTGACAGATGCCAAGAAATTTCAAAGGCTGGTAGAAAGACTTCTCTACCTTTCAATGACTCGGCCAGATTTAGCTTATGTTGTTGGTGTCTTTGGTCAGTTTATGCATGCACCAACATCCTCCCATTTAGAGGCAGCTGAGAGGGTACTCAGGTATTTGAAGAAATATATAGGAACTGGATTACTTTTGAAGAAACATGATCATATGAAAGTGGAAGTCTACACGGATGCAGATTGTGCTGGAGCAGTTGATGATAGGAAATCAACTAGTGGATATTGTACTTTTGTTGGTGGAACTTTGGTCACTTGGAAAGCAAAAAACAAAGTGTAGTGGCCAGATCTAGTGTTGAGGCCGAGTGTAGGGCGATGGCACATGGAGTTGTTGAAGTACTATGGGTAAAGAATTTGATTGGAGAGTTGGGCCTCTCTGTTGATGGTCCAGTGTCTCTCTACTATGACAACAAGGCAGCCATTAATATTGTTGCCAATCCAGTTCTTCATGACAGGACCAAGCATATTGAAGTTGACAAGCACTTCATAAGGGAGAAACTTGAAAAGGGGGAAGTTTGTACTCCTTACATCAGTTTCAAGGAACAACTAGCTGATGTTCTTACGAAGGGTCTTCACTATTTACGGCATAATAAACTATGTGACAAGTTGGGCATGATTAACATATATGCTCCAACTTGAGGGGGAGTGTTGTAATGTGTAGCAGCCTGTGGCCTAGTAGGGGCATTTCTGCCTTTTTCTCATTGTATTTGTTATGAGCTGTCGCCCTAAGTATAAATACTAGCTTAGGTGCTGCCATCTTGAGACTTTTGAATAGATTTTTCTCTCTTCCCTTTTCTCTCTTCCCTCTTCTCTCTTCTCTCTTCTCTCTTCTCTCTTCTTTTTCTATCGAACTACAAGAACAAATAAGAACCAGAACTGATCCATTTGTTAATCAGGACAAAATCACAGAAGAACTGATATAATCAGTTCAGTTGGGTAGAACCGACCCATTGACATCCCTTACTCCATGCCTCTGCGATTAAGATTTTCCATACTGCATTCCACAAAAATTTCTTTTTGAGAGAAGGTAAAGTGTGTATGTGTGTGTGCGTGTAAGTATATTTCTGTTACTGAGAAAAGGGAAAATCTCCCTTTGCAGAACATAAAAGCCACTTTGGAAGACTTCAACCTTATAAGCATTCCCTATCATAGGACAGTCTCAGTCTGTTTTGACAACTTAAAGAAAGCTGTTATCAGTGATCCACAGCCTTTGAAAGATAAAAGATTCCTGTGCAACAAGATTGACAGTAATCTGAAGCAATTCTTGGTAAATGGTGTACTTTAAGCACTGGAAACAAGAATCAATTTGGTAATATTTACCATAATATATTTACTGTAGGGGTTGGTACCTAATACCATTTGATGTTGTATAGAAAGGGTGTTTGCTCTTAATGGTGCAGTAAATACAATCTTGGTGGTTCTGTTATGTTTGGCATTTCAAGTAATGTTGGTGATGGTGCATATTCATATGCATATCTGACTTGAATTTGTTGAATACATGCTTCTTAATACATTTTTATTAATACATGTTTGGCATTAGTCTATTTATTAATACATGTTTCTGAATGCCACTTGAATTTGTTGTCCTCAATACTTGCATAGGCAAATTTGAAGGGTTCTTAATGCTATTTATTCCTCATCTCAGGAAATTACCACTGAAGCTTTGTTTGGGACCATGGATAAGACACTTCGCTTGCTTGAAATGGGTTTCTCGGAGCATGAAATTTCATCAGCTATTGAAAAATTTGGTAAATGATTCTCATCATATTTTGTCTACTCAAAAGCATGAACTCAACCTTAACAACATGGACAGCTTGCATAGGCCTAAAATTGATATTGTGATGATGTATAAGCTTTTCCTCAGTAGGAAGGAATAACTTATCTATGTTTAGCTATGTGCATTCTTTGTGACTTGCCTGATATATGATGTTTTAGCTACAGACTTCCCAAGAAATTGGCAATAAATGGACTAGGTTTAAATCATGACTACATTTTATTTATTTATTTGTTTTCTTGTATTTTCAAGCTACTGGTGATTTGTTATTTTGTTCTTGGTGGACGCTATGCATTGCTCTCAGGGATTTTTTTTTTCAGTCTTTTGGTGAAAATAGAAAAGCAGTTAATGAACCTAAGTAGGCCAAGTTTCCCTTTGAAGTACCAATTTGATGTTTAGATTGTGCTTCCTTTAGCACAGAAAAAATCATTGAAGATGCAATCAACTACTTCTTTGCGGATCATTTCGGAGGAAAATGAATTCTAGAATGTTCTCCAA
The DNA here is from genome assembly GCF_055504915.1 of Nelumbo nucifera. Lineage (NCBI taxonomy): Eukaryota > Viridiplantae > Streptophyta > Magnoliopsida > Proteales > Nelumbonaceae > Nelumbo > Nelumbo nucifera. The sequence goes on from NC_142651.1 coordinate 109,272,557, forward strand.
TAAAACATGTAAGGAAGTATAGAAAAGATTGGAGGACAAGAGCAACTCTACAATATACTGTCATCTAGACGTAAAAAATAGCATGCCTGGTAAAGTCTCTACAAATGTATTGTTGAAGTCAAAAAGTGCCAAGTCTCAGTCCATCAAAAAACTGCTAACATCTGCACATAGCTTCAGCAAAGGCCTCTATAAGTTATAAATTAAACGTTATATTCCTTCTTTTTCCTTGTCCCCAATAGATGGAAAAAGGAATTATGGATCATAGAGTTGAGCCCCTTCTTTTTCATGGACCAGGAGAATAACTTCACAAATGGAACTCCCAAAGCATTAAGGTGCTTAGTCAATTGAATTTGTTAGTCTTCTAGCAAAGCAATATCAAAAGATTGAACAGAATTTTCCTTGAGGTGATGCTGTGGTCTACTTGGGATGAGTGGATTACTGGAAATAAGAAGCAAAATTCAGGAGTGATAACTGAACTCGCTTGGCATGAATGATATCATTAAGAAATTGACAAAATTTAGCTTCCTCTAGTCACCAACAAAGAGATGACTTGACAGCATTGGTCCCCTTCTCGTATAGGCACCTTAAAGCTAGACTTAATATATGCTTTATTTATCTAGGATCTTCAGGAGTTAGGGGCAGTGAGTTTCTAGAAGCGACGAAGGTGCACTCGTTACATTCTAAGATATGGTCATTTCTGCAGGATTGTGGTTGCTGTCTGTATTTGATTTGATTACTTGTCATTGGAGGTGGAAGGTGATTCCCAAGAAGTAACCAGATAGATGAGGGAGGGCAGGGAAAGACCCTTGGATATATTGCATTGTATGGGGGAGGTCAGATCCTTGGCTTCAAGAGTGAACATAATGTCCAAATTGGTTCAAAGATCAGATAACAACTGTGGTTCTCTAGCTAGAGAAAGGTGTAGATCAGAAGGATTAGTCTTTAGGTTCTCTTTGGGAAGTTTACTTGTTTATTCTGTTCTTCCATGTTACGGGATTACTACCTTGTACTTGTTCTTGCTGATTTTTCTATGATCTCTTCGATCTTGTTCTTGATAAATAGTATTAATAACTTCGCTATATAGGCCACTTGTAGCACAGGATTTATGAACAATTACTCATGGTGCTGTTTCTTAACTTTGTCGGGTGGTTTCCTAGGAATATGAGGCCTTCTAAAATTGCAGTACATAGAGATTAAACCTCGTTTAAGTTTGTGCATTCATTCCAAATGCTTCCATGAATTTCAGGTTCAGATATTCCAATTTGGGAGCTTGCTGACTCGATTTTTGCAAATCAAATTGCTGAAAGCGGTGTTGGAAAAGATGAGGTCTGTCTCCTAGAAGCAGTAGCTGTGTTTTTTAATAGAGTTTATTTATTTATGTTTATCTTAGCTTATATAATTTATTTATTCAGTTATTTATCAAAAACATTATTTATTCAGTTGCATTGTTTGATTTTCATATTAATTTCTTTCTTTACATGCATCTAAGTGTCAACATGGATGCCTGCACCTCAACATTCCATGGATGATCTAAGATTTATTATCTGTACATTTGTACAGTAAAAAAACCTGCTATAAGAGGGATTGGTCGTTGAGGTTGCATTATTCCTATGCTGCTTTTTCAAGGTCATCCTACTTGCTATTTGTATGATATGCATGTTTCATGGTTTACTTCCATAATATGGCTTTATAGTCTAAACTAAAACTGTGGTTGCTCTGGATGCTTTATGTCACAGTTATTTTAATTTTGTTCTGACTTCTGAGGATTACTTTCTTGTTTCTTTTATTAATAGTTCTGCTTCTTTACTCAAGAATGTGGCTATTCTCCACTATTGGTGCAGGATCTATCAACCTATAACAGTATGCACTGTTCACACACTGAAAATGAGGGGAATTCTCTAGGTAGTTCGATGGAAGAACGTGTCAAACGCCGTTCTTCTGAATCCCCAATTAGGGAGACTGGGGCATCAAGTTCAAATGTTGTTCCTCCTATAAAGGACATGAGCTTTGAGACGAATCTTAAAGGGAAAAAGCCAAAACATGAGTATGTAGATGATTCAACTGACTTCTTTTGCCCTTCCAGGCCAGAAGCAAAAGGAGTTGAACCCAAAATCAATAGCTATCAGATGCCTTTGCCAAAAAGAGAGCTCCATCAATTTGCAGAACCACTTGATAGATTAGAAACCCCACAGCTGTCCAAACCTAACCCGTGTAGGAGTCTTTGTCAGATGGTAGCTAGACCTCCATATTTCTTTTATGGAAATGTTGTGGATGTCTCTCAAGACTCTTGGACCAAAATATCTCAGTTCTTGTATGGTATTGAGCCGGAGTTTGTGAATACACAGTTCTTCTCAGCCTTGAGTAGGAAAGAAGGCTATATACACAATCTTCCTACTGATAATAGGTTTCATATCCTTCCGAGGTCACCCATGACCATTGAAGATGCATTACCACATACAAAGAAATGGTGGCCATCATGGGACACAAGGAAACAGTTGAGCTGCATCAGTTCTGAAATTGAGGGAATCCCTGAACAATGTGAGAGACTTGGAAAGATGTTACTTGATTCACAGGGGATGGTTTCAGTGGAACAGCAGAGGCATATCCTTCATCATTGCAAGACATTAAACCTAGTATGGGTTGGGCAGTACAAATTGCGTACAATTGAGCCTGATCAATTAGAACGCATTTTGGGCTATCCATTGCATCACACACAACTTGCTGAGTGTGGCTTAATGGAAAGACTTGGAACACTCAAGCGCTGCTTCCAGACAGACACTTTGGGATATCATCTTTCTGTCTTGAAGCGAATCTTTCCACATGGTTTGACAATGTTATCCCTTTACAGTGGAATAGGAGGAGCAGAAGTTGCTTTTTACCGGCTTGGTGTTCGTCTTAAAGGTGTTGTTTCGGTAGAAGAATCCATGGTAAATAGAAAGGTTTTAAAGAAATGGTGGCATAACTCTGGACAAACTGGGGAGTTGGTGCAGATTGAGAACATCCAGAGGCTGACAAGTGCCAAGATTGAGAGTCTGATCAAACAGTTTGGTGGTTTTGACTTGGTTATCTGTCAAAATCCATGTACTTCTGGAAGTTCAAAAGTGGCTGCTGATGGTATAAACTTTTCAGGATTGGACTTCCCACAATTTTATGAATTTGTTCGTGTTTTGCAACGTGTACGAAATACAATGGGGAGAAATAGATGACAGTCTTCTGTTTTGCCCCTCTCAACTCTGGTATAAACATGTAACAATTGATACTTTCGTAGGGCATTTTCATTGTCTGGTTTGATGGGATCTTCCTTTTCCCATTTCCTGTGTGATAAATCATACTTGGGGAAACCATCAAAGTTTCCTCTAATCCAGTCCCATCAGGAAGCTAGTTACCCTCAATGGTACATGTTCCCATATTAGTGACAGTCCTGGGATTAAGGCAATCCAAATGTTGATGAGCTTATATTCTAGGTCCGGTTACATAATAATTGTGGAAATGGAAAGGGACAAGCCCTTTTTGCAGTTCTTGCTTTACATTGGTAGGTATGCACAGAAGCTGCAGTAGTTGCAAGCATCCCTGTTATATATCAGTTGGTTCCATGGAATCATGTAACTGCAAAATTTTAAAACATGTTACATGTTATGGATAACCATTGAGAGAAATTTTACTGACCTTACTTGATGATCTCTTTTTACTTACCCACTGATCTTGGATTCAAAATTATGAATGTGGTGCAGAATGTGGGAGAAACCACTGTGGATCTAAAACTCAAAATGTTCCAAAGCGTATCTGCAATTGCTCTTCTTTGATGGTGATGAGCGGCATGGTTTGTCAGAATGATGCCTTCTGTTGCAGTCATTAATACGGATACAAAGCCTTCTAGCTTTTATGAAATGAAAGAAAGAAATTTAATCATATTCTGGCTCCTAATTTATTCTTAGAACCTGGAATTACTTTTATGGTTTACCATATCTGCCATGTCAATAGATGGATAAAAAAAGAAAATTGTATCACTTCCTTTAAACATCCAACCATCAGTTCGTTTGCTTTACAATTGTGCCCAGAATGTCTCCTAGTTGCCCCTTTTTAACAAGAAAATTTGCCAAACTGCTAGCCAATCTTTGAATTCATTATATTGTTAGATACATATCCGTTGAGATCCATTTGAAATGTATATATTGTGACAGGCTTTGGATATGCATGGTTATGGTGGAAAGATCTTGATATCTTGATATTTTGAAAACATCTAAGAAAACACTCACAAATCTCATAGATACATTAATAACACTAAATCCAAGGTTGAAATGGCTACTAACAAATATTGAACATATTCCTTACTATACTTACATGCAGAAACATTACATGTAACATTGATAACACTAACAAGAGATTCATTAATATGTTATTATTTTTTTTTAAGTTAAACTATCAGTTTATAGAAATGCACAATTAACCATCATCATCATCATCATTTAAACCTTGTCCCATCTATGTGGGCCGGCTACATGAATCCATTGTGTTCTGTACAATAGCATGTGGATCCTTAAAACTATTGGTGCTTAAATCATTTTTTATTATTGCCACCCCAATTTTTTCGTGGTTTGCCTCTACCTCTTTTATCCCCTTTATCAAGTCACTTTTTCTAATAGGTGTTGTAGGTGATATTTGTTTGCATGTAACCAAATCATGTCCATCTATTTTTTCTCATTTTATCAGCTACCGGGGATACTCTTAGGTCCCTTAATATGACTTCATCTCCAACCCTGTATTTTATAGTTTTACCATAAATCCATCTAAGCATTTACATATCTGCTATACTCATTTTCAAGAATGATGTTTCTTAATTACCCCCAGAACTTTTACTCCATACAACAATTTTGGTTTCCTCAGTATCTCCTTTATGAATTATTGAACCAAGGTTACGGAAGAGGTCACATCGAGTTATTACATAGTCTAATCCTAAGTCTGCCCTGAATTGTACTATTATTGTTGTTGTTGTTATTAAATTTATATTGTATATATTTTATTTTAGTCTTATTTTATTTTATCTTTGTTTTTTAATGCAATATTTTGTATTTTATTCTTCGCTGGGTTCATTAATTAATTCCATGTCATTAGTAAACATCAGGAACAATGGATCTCTTGAACAAGTCTAGTCAATTCGTTTATGACTGATGCAAATAAATAAGCGCCAAGTGTTGAACCTTGGTGAAGATCTATTCTAATTGTTAAATTTGAATTTTAAATCCTTAAATTACAAAATTCCTAAATGAAAATGAATAATCTTAAAAGTTAAAACCCTAAAACATAAATATTTTAATCCCTAAACCTAAAGCCTAAAGCCTAAAATCTAAATTTTAAACCCTTTAACTCTAAACCTTAAACCCTAAAATCTAACAGAATATCCCAACTCTCTTATTTCAATTATTTGGATGATTGGTTTGGTTGATCGTCCTGCTTTGGCAGCTTTATTGGATGGGTTGATTCGCCCATTTATCCGGTTGGGTTCAGGTTTGGATCGTAAAATCTCCAACCCGTGAAGGTTTTGGAATGGGTTTGAATTATCGTCTTAGGAGATGGTAGGAATCATTTTGTAAAATAAGAACGTGTCAAATGGATTCTTAAAAGCAACGGCGCTTTATGAAAAAAGTGTTTTTGCAGGTTAGTGTTTTTTTTTTTTATTTTCTGTGCTGCAAACCAAGAATGGGGCCTATATGCTCTTCCATGTCACTGTTTTTGCAGGTTTAAGGCTGTTAAACCCCTCCTACATGGTAAGGATAATCTTATTTTACTCGCTTTTTTATTCGAAAGAATTAAAAAGCTAATGCCTGTTACTGGAAGATGCAAAACATAATGGGAGGGGTTTGGTGGAAACAAAGAATTCCTATAATGCAGAGGTATTTTGACAGATTAATTTCTCAGTTTCTCACTGTGTGTGTTTTAGTATGTATGTATATATAGATTATTACACCCTATTAATATCTTTAAGTACTATTAAATGTGCAGGTAATTTTAGTTAGATAGAAACATAAACAGATTTTGTCTAGAATTTATCAGAGAAAATAGCCATAACATATTCATTAATAAGTCATCAACACAGGTTTTTAGTCATGCAAATATTGGGTCCTTGAATCCAAATTGATGATTGATTATCCCTACGGGTCCTCGAATCCAAATTGACTAATAAGGTTACGGCCTTGCGGATCTTCATATACTGGACCGCTTGGTCATACTATGGACTACAAATGTTAGCTGGTGTTGTGGGCCAAGGAAAAAGGTGAGAGGCACTCCCATACTGCCACGTGGCATAGATAAAATCTACAAGTCAAGCAAGAGAGCATGCTAAGATTCCTATTTCCTAGTGTGGGGTATGGCACCAAATGTTCTAGTCACCATCTATGGGGCCTACCACTTCAATGGCTGAGATTGTGACAATGATGGAGGTGCCTTTCTTGCCATGTGGTTTCGTCTTGATCCTTGAATCCATCAATGATTTAAGACCCATCAATGATTAAGACCTTAGAGGGAAAATAAAGTGTTGTGCCAGACAACATCATTTGGGTGCAAGCGCAAGCCTCCAAAGCTCTATCATGACTTAATGGCACTTTAATATAGGGATGCAAACGGATCGGATCGGATTCGAATTAGGGTTTATTCGAATCCGCTCTGATATTGTTCATGGTAGATTCGATCAGATCTGCTAGGTTTCGATCTTAATTCGAATCCTATTGGTAAGTTGGATTTTTGGATCTGATCTGATTTAACTTGTTTTCTTTAAAAATTAATAAATTATTAAAAGAAAAATATAATATACCAATTTAAATAAAGAAAAAGTAAAAAATATAAATATTTTTTAATTATTTTATCATATATATGATTGTTTTTATAAAAATAAATAATATATTTATAAATTAATAAATATGTAACATATATCAGATCGGATAAGAGGTGCCGGGGTGGTCCAAATTCGACTAAATAGGACCGGATCTCGGATCGAGATGGATCATGATCCGATCCATTTGTACCCCTACTTTAAAAAAATCAGGGCTTTCCCGGGCTTCACCTCCATTGCAATTAGATTGAGTACAGAAGAGAAGAAAAGAGGTTGCAACTGGGGATAGGCATAAAACCTCTCGAATGAGGGGAGAAGTATATTTGTGTCATGACAAGCTTGAAAGTGTTGAATCCCTCCAAAATTCAGAACTTTCTCTTCTCGGAAAAAGGTAATATGTTTTTTTATGGGCTTTCTCTCTCTCTCTCTTGAAAGAAGGGTTCCTATGGCTCTTTTGATCGTGGAGAGTGGAGACTCCACTCATGAAAAGAAACATATAAATATATTTCAGTCCAATAGTTCAACCTTACATACCCCTTACCCCTTTGATTGGTTTGAATCTTCTCTTCAGTTTAATGTATAGACTAACTGTAACTGAAGTCGCATACTTGATTTTAATACTTGAGTAGCCTTTTGAAAGGAGTGTTGGGGAGTTCAATCAAGGTTCAAAATATTGATAAGCCCGATGCGCCGGTAGGGGCATATTGGGCGTTTCGATACTTGTTTTTTATTATTATTTTTTTCAAAACTGGTTCAGGGAAGCCAGTCTAGGACCTCTCCATCCTCTGAACCGGTCAGAATCCTGATACACCCACTATAAGGGTGTATCGGAAGGGTCCCGAAACGATACGTATCGACTGATACGGGCTGATACATAACGATACTTTGAACCTTGAGTTCAATAAATATAACTGTGTGAACAGAAAATTGAAGAGAAGTGAGGGATTCCTTTGGGATCTAAATAAAAGCTATTGCACTAGTAAACACTCGAAGGGCTTGAGAGTGGAGTAAAGTTTATGTTTTGCTTTCTTCTTCTTTAAAAAGAATTTGTGAGATAGTACTGCTAATCACACCAAGTCAAGATTGAAGCAGTGATTTGGGTGGTGTTTGGGTTGTAGCAAAGAATCTAAGGCCAACTTGCCAAATGCGAGTCAGGCAGGTCAAGAGCTTTTGGGCGTGCCTCCAATCAAGATAATGATAATGTGATGCATTCTATCAATCTGTCTCCACTTTTAGTCAATGAATGCTTCTGATCCAGAGTTAAGATCCATCTTTATCGAGATCACATCTGTGCCCCACGGAGGGCACCCCGCAAACGCCCCACATGCACATCTCGACATGCATTGAGAACTTTTTCCAAAATTCAGTGGGAGATATTCGCAATACGCAGTTGGGATATGCTGTGGGGTACCCTCTGTGGGGCACAGATGTGAATTCGTCTTTATCACTCACAAAAAAATCCCATGCAATGTATCAAAAAGATGTATAACATTGAAACTCCACAATCCCGAGTGAAGGCAGAATTTGTTCCCAAATCTCTGATACAACCATCAAGAAATCTTACTTGATTCTTTTCCCAAGGCTGCATTTATTTCCAGTGCAACTTTCACTGGTGTAAATTCATGAGAGTGCAAATAAGATCCGACCTTGTTTTGTTTATTTATGGTCCCACCTTATATCCAAGAGAATGGAGGTGAGAGAAAAGTTATTTGTTTGAGAGTGAGATAGGAAGCAAGATGATTTGGTCCCCATTTTATATGAGAGAATTGAGGTAGGTGAAAGCGGTGCATATTTTCTACTATTTCTTTAAGCTTAGTTTGTACAGATTACAAATAGAAATATGTAAAGTATAAATACAGACCAAATAATACAAAATACAAGGTTTTACACTCTACATATTGTATTTGTACTCCTTCCAAACTGAGCCTTAAATCCAAAATTTACACTACTATTCTACTAGAGAGTGCAAATGAGATAAAAAAGGGTACAAATTTTGTATTAAGTAGGAATGCAAATCTTAATTACAAGTAAATAGTTGCAAAACTAAACTGATGCAAAATTTATATCTGGTTGAACAGTACTGCCATTTATCCCTTTTCAAGCGGTCTATTGCCGATTTGGAACATGAAGCTTATGAAATGCTTGTAACTGATTTACAGGGTGTTTAGTATGACTTCTGTTTATTTGATAAATGGTGTCATGCCATTACCATGTGGGCATTTGTCTCATCTTGCTATTTCGTATACCTATTTATCTTATAAATGTTTGTCTTAATTTACGTGCAAATCAACCGTTGGAGAGAATTTTTATTTTAATGTTTTCCCCCGACATAAAGGTGTTTATTTACTTTTCCACTTATGCTAATGGTGTCTAGTGGCATCAAACTGGTAACAAACACCAGAAAAATACTCGATTTTAAAGACAAATCAAATAAAAACATTTATTCAATAAATGGAAGCCATACCAAATATATACTTAATAAAGAAAGGGGGAATGAAAGGGTTAACTGCTCGTAGGATGTTACTGTTGGAAAGAATGTTTGACTTTGACACAAAATATTGGCTTTAACCTTTAAGTGATAAAATATGAAGTTATGAACTATATTGCTCAAAAGTCAAAACCTCAAGATGCCAGTAGTTTGTTGATTAAGGCATCTACTTGATTTGATTGTAGCAGAGACCTGGGATCGAGGGATTAGGGGAGGGCTGCTACCTACCCTGTTTTGGCAAAGCTGAAAACATGCAAGGGTACAATAGATTATAGAATCCCCCTCCTACATAACATAAAATGACGGGTTACGCTTGTGGGGAGTTTAGCAAAACATTAAAGTTAGAAGGTGTTTGGTGCATCTTTCAGTCTGCGTATAGTTTGAAAGACCAGAAAATGGTCTTTTTTCTGTTTGATATCCTGTGGACCAGAAGATCTGAAATAGTTGAAAATCAAGAGTATTCAAATGAAGCTATTGCTTTCTCTTTCTCCACACGCAAAACATTCCCAAAGTAATGTGAGTATGTGAATGAGTGAATCATCTGTTATTTGTGGTTCAATGGAAATATATAAAAGTAATCTGATTCATTGACAGCCCTACAACGCCACCATCTAGAAGCTAGAAGCTAGATGTATTAATTGAAGTAAAGATTTTCAGTTTCATTCCATTCCCATAACTAAACAACAAAAGAGAGAAAAAGAAAAAGGAAAAAAAGGAAATCAAACAACCAAGGGCCAGTGGGCGGTCTTTTTCATGATGAAACTTGTACAAAGTCGACCGACCCATGACCCATGTTTGGGTCATTCATTCTCTTGCCCGGAATGCACGAAGCAAACATTGGTTTTTATTTGTTTATGCCATTGCTACGTGATGTCATCTAACATGAATATGGGATAATGGGACATAGGGATGTGTGTACTGTCACTGTGTACTATCAACTGAGCAACAATTTTAACGTGGAACGAGCTGTGCCAACCACCCCCTGTGTTTTACAGTGTTAGCTCATCCCTATATACTTTCTCACTACCAAATGCGCGTCTCTGATCTGCGGCTCTGCTACTCGATATCATTTGCTTCGCTTTGCCAAAGAATGCGTTTCACATGTTCGACGAAATGACATCTCTCTCGTATTGGGTGGTTGAAATGATAATTCACATAGCTTTCATGCCTCTCAACGAGTCCTTATATGGACATTGCGATGATTGAACATTCTTCCTTCCAATGCCCAAACACAACAAAAGATTGAAGAGAAGGAAATGTACAAGGCTCATCGTCACACCTTGAAACCATCATATCATGCCCACTGCGCCCAGTAGCAGTGACCACTGGCCAGAGGGAAGAAGAACTCGAGGCCAAAAGGTCCTGCGAGCCAACAACCTAAAATTTCTTAGTGGAAAAGGAAAATTTTTCCAAAACCCTTTTCAAGGACGGACCGACGGAGTTCTTCAGCTTTAAGCAGAACGGCTTCCAAGGAGTATATCCCCCACCCCACTCACAACATAAACAAATATAAAGAAATGGCTGTCAAAGTGTTATGAACAATGGTAAAGCCTCCCTTTTTTCAAAGTCTTCATCAATTTTTTAATAGGTGAAAAAGGGAAAGACTAAGATGAGAAGATACATAAACCCTTATTTGTAGGGTGTTAAATTGGTTTTATTTAAAAAGTAAAAAAAGTTGGTTAATTTTATTAAAAAAAAAACAATACATGTTTTTGAAACCATCAAGGGGTATTCTCCTATTGTGAATTGTTTTTCTCATTGAAATTCAAAAACAAATCAAAACTATGGGGTTCGGGTACAATTTGATTCTTTAAATAAAACTATAGAAAGCATGTTCTTGGTTACAAATGCATTTCTCTGTTTCCAAAATTGAAAGAAAAAACATGTCTTGAATTTCTAGTTTATCTGGTTACATATTTCATAGATCATATTGTATATTTTCTACAAAATTTGTTTTATATTTTGAAAACCATCTTTTGATGGTTCGAAACAAAATCAATGTATTTTCCCAAAACAAAAAATATAGTTCAACAACATGTTTTTGTGTTCTTGTTAATGATGTTTGGGGAACCAATTTTGCTGCCTTTGGAAATGTGTGTGCAAAAGGTTTCCAACAGTCAACCTCTAGGATACAATAACTCTCATAGCTTCATCTCTCAGCCTTTGTGTGTTGTGTGTACTTACGAAGTTACAATCTAAAGTAAAGAACCAATTCATTTTATAAGTCTAGTTCAATAGAAAAATAAGAAATAGTGGAAAATGTGAAATATTTTTCTTAGAACTTCTCAAAACACACACACAAAAAAAAGAGGATAGAATTTTAGGTCTATGGGCCGGCATGGCATAGCACAACTGAGTGGGACGTGCCACCTGCAGCCAATATGGCCTATATATATTTACATATTATATATATATATATATAATATTATATTGTATATTAGAGAAAATTTCCAATTAGTATCCTATACTTTGGGCCTAATGCCACTTTGGTCCTCAAATTTTAAAATGCGACAATTCAGTATCCAAACCTTTAAAACCTGACAATCAAGTACTTGTCGTTAATTAGCTATTAACCAGTCGTTAAGTGACATTTGAAAAAGACACAAATGCCCTTCAAGTGTTATTTAATTTTCTTTATCAACCACCTAAACGTTGACAAAAAAATTAACAGTCCTAAATTTTTTCCTTTTCCATTCAAGAAAGTTGGGGTCACATTTGAGTGGGCATTCTAGTGACCCCAACTTTCTTGAATAGAAGAGGCAAGGATTTGATATTGCTAATTTTTTGTCAATGTTTGGATGGTTGATAAAGAAAACTGGATGACACTCGAAGGGCATTTGTGTCTTTTTCAAATGCCACTTAACGGTTGGTTAACAGTTAGTTAACAGCATGTACTGGATTGTCATGTTTTGAAAGTTTGGGTACTGAATTATTGCATTTTAAAGTTTGGAGGACCAAAGTGGCACTAGGCCCAAAGTACAGGGTACTAATCGGGAATTTCCCTATATAGTATACATAATAATTGTATAATATAGTAATATATAATTTTATTTTCAATTATATTATATTATATTATTTTATTATTGCATATATAAACAATCGTATACATCAAAATTCATATAAAATAAAATTTTAAGATCTTTTTTAATTTTTTGTGTATATTTTTTAGTTTATGTTAAAATTTTCATTATTTTTTCAAAAATTTTAAAAAGCATGGCTTGGTCGAATCTTGGGCCAAGCCTAGTCTACGGCCCAACCTGGTCCAAGACTCGGCCCATAGATCAACCCAGCCCGAGGCATGGCATAGCACGGACCTGCATGACCTCGGGCCGTGGGACATGTCAGGCCGACCCCCCAAAATATCCCAAGAGAGAGAAACACAACCCGACTCGACCCTGCAGGCTGGCATAGCACGACCTATACTTTGCACGGGCTGCATGTGAGTTATGCCATATTGGCCCAGCAGGGCCCGATTTACACCTCTATATAGTACTTCACCTCTTCAACAAAACCGTAATTCAATCATGCAGAATACAAAGTATACACTGATCACTACTAAGGAGCCCAAATAAAGAAGAAAAAATAATTACGGCCCGTGGGCCCCTATGAGGATTCAGGCGTATGATCAAATATAAAAAATATATATATATATATATATATATACCACATTTTTGTTATATCAAAACCAACATATTTGCCACAAGAGTGAAGGCTCACTAAAAAGCCAAAGAAAACTCAAGTCAACAATGTATAAGGAGTTTTATTTTGGGGGGTGAGGGTGGTAAAGGAATAAGTCACATTTAATTTTGAATTACAAACACAAAATACTGGTAATTCCAAAAACAAATGAAAACAAAAAACATTCATGTTGTAGAACATCCCAAAGTGATGGTCATTAAAATGAAAACAAATTTTATAGTACGAAAATCATATGGAACACGATATAAAATGGATACATGATCTTTAAATTAAAAGTCCAAAGAACACATTTTTGGTTTCAATTTTTGAAACAAAAAAACACATACAACCAAGGTTGAGAATATCGGTACGCTCGATACGCCGGTAGGGATGTATCAGGTGTTTTGATACTTATTTTTTTACTTTTTTTTTTAACTGGTTCAGGGGAGCCGGTATAGGACCCCTCCATCCCCTGAATCGGTCAGACCCCTGCTACACCCACTGTAGGGGCGTATCGAAAGGGTTCCGAAACGATACGTATCGGCCAATACGTAACAATACTTTGAACCTTGCATACAACTAAGAAATATTTTCCATCTCTTTTTTCTAGGATCAGATTTAATTTATTCTTCAAACTCAACATGTAAAACAATTCACATTAAAGAACACCCTAATCATCCAAATGATTAGGTATTTTCAGTGGTGTGAATGAAAAAGGAAAAAAAAAAACTTGGATCAAATTTACCCATCTATCACCTATTTCCTATCTAAAAAAATTAAACTGAAATTAAATCCACAATTAGCTGAAGGGGAAATAACTCATAACTTGGGTGTGGAGCCATATAAATAAAAGATATTTAGGGTCTATAGTTGATCAATCAATCAATCAAGAAAAACCCACACACATCAAGATGGGACCATTCATCCAGGAATCAGGAATCAGGAATGAGGAATCAGGATTGAGTGCCGTGTTATCTATCGTATCATCTGTGAAGTGATCCACTAAAAAGAGAAACCAAAAACCCAATTCAGTTTAAAGCCGGTTCATCATGAATCAAAAGGCTCCTTAGACCACAAGAATCACATCTTTGGGTCCCACTCCAAATGAGAAATTGAGGATGCGGTTTGGTTCCTTTTTGGTATTAATGTGTTGGCGTCAACATGTCTAACAGAAAAAAAGTTGGATTGGTCATTAACAATGTTATTATGATGCTAGGCTGCGTTTGGCCACAAGAATCACATCTTTGGGGCCGTTCTGTCATTTGGGATACATCATTACATTGTAATTGGTTATTTGGCGAGATAATTTTAATACGGTGTAACAACAACAACCATGCATTGACCGGGGATTCTGTTATCCGAGTATCCGAGGTATAAACTATAAACAGATCCTGAGATTAAAGCCAAAAAGTAAATAATTTTAACAACGAAAGAAGATACATTAGAGACTAACAGAGATTCCACTTTTCTACTTCTTGAGAAGTTGCTCCATTTCTCAAAAAGGTTTACGTACGCCAGCTTGATATGGACTGGCGCCCTCTCTCTCTCCACAGCACGAAGAAAAAATGACTTGAGAGCTTTCTCTCTTCTTTTTTTCCCTCTCAAAGTACTTGAGTTGGTTGTGGTCTACGACATTGCCATTACTTACTTTGAGCCTCTTGTTTTTAATCTGTTCTTATCTCTTAATTTTTCTTTTTCTTGCCTTTAGCTTGTGGGCTCAGTCTGTATTTCTAATTTCTAAATTTGTGTTTTCTGTTGGGCACTGCCACCGAACTTCCTTGATTCCTTTTATTCCCTTCTGACCCACATTGCATTCTCTGCATCGAATCTACAGTTCCATTTTCAATCCTTTTCGAGGTTATATATATGGAGCTTTCCTCTTAGACCTCCCCTGTGCTCACATTGTCTTGAAGAACAACTTCAATGCAAGCAAAACGATTAACCTGTTTGTGTGTAATCATTCGGTGTTCTTGCCTTTTTAAATTTTCTGTCTTCTGTTTGTGGGTCTTCGGGCTTGGTTTGTCTGGTTGAGCTAGAGTCTTTCGGTGGGATTGGATTATGTAATTCTGTTGCTGGCTCGATGTTTGTTTGTATTCCCTGAATACATATCTGCCCTTCTCTGTTCAGTGTTTGTTAGGATTGCACTTTCTCACCTTCTGCAATACTCAAATAATGTAATTTATCCGGATATTAAATCGCCGGTCCCTCTAATGTCACCCTTCCTTCTCCTGAGCCATTGAAGAAAGAGTACCCAGTTGACTGAGTTGCCAAACAAGATGGAAGAGACCTTCGTCCCTTTTCGCGGAATCAAGAGTGACCTCCATGGAAGGTTGATGTGTTACAAGCAAGATTGGAGTAGTGGTGTCAAGGCAGGCTTCAGGTATGTATTAGTCTCTGGTATAACGAAGCCTTTCATGATGTTATAATATGGTGGCGATTATTAGCTTGGTAACATTCTTCAACTTGTTTCAGGATTTTGGCGCCCACCACGTACATATTCTTCTCTTCTGCGATTCCAGTCATTTCATTCGGTGAACAATTGGGCAGAAATACAGGTACTCGATTCATAAATCAATACTGTTATTTAAATTCTGTTTTCTTTTTTTTAGCTCTGCTGGTAACCCTCTCATGATCTCAAGCTAGAGTTTTGAGTTTTGACACAGTATCGGTGCAGTTGCCTTCTAATAATCTAAAGCTATTTATGGAAGCATTCTCTTCTACCGAATGGAAAAAGAAATAGAAATAACAATAGAAAACCTTTTAAGCTTTATAGCTCATGTACTCCATCTGGTATTGGCAGATGGGATTCTAACAGCAGTTCAAACATTAGCATCTACAGCATTATGTGGGATTATACATTCTATCATTGGAGGCCAGCCCTTGCTGATTCTTGGCGTGGCAGAGCCTACTGTGCTCATGTACACATTCATGTTTAACTTTGCTAAGGATATACCTGATTTGGGACCAGAACTTTTTCTAGCATGGACTGGGTGGTAAGTTATTGACTTATTTCCTCCTGTTTTATATATGTACATATTGAGTTTTCAGTGTTTCAGAATTATGTGACCTTCTGGCAGGGTATGTGTGTGGACTGCAATCTTGCTGTTCTTGCTGGCTATTTTAGGGGCTTGCTCCATTATCAATAGGTTTACTCGGTTGGCTGGAGAAATGTTTGGTCTTCTCATTGCAATGCTCTTCATGCAGCAAGCTATTAAAGTAATAACTATGATGCTTCATTTTTCATTTCTTTACTATTTTTCTTGGTTTACTGTTAAATTCTTTTAAAAAAAGGAGATATATACAAATACTGCTTTTCACACTAATGATCAAGATCCTCAAATCAGAGTAAAGTAGTTTTATCTAGGATATTCTGACTATTGTAGTTGTTAATGTAGAAGAATTTCTTGTTGGTTTGGCATGCTTCTGAATCAGTCTGATGAATTAGTTGGATGCAATTCAGTAATTTGATTCAAATTATTATGATATGTATTGTTTTTTTAGGGACTTGTGGATGAGTTCTGTATACCCCAGAGAGAAAATCCAAAATTAACAGAACTCATACCATCATGGAGGTTTGCGAATGGAATGTTTGCTTTAGTATTGTCATTCGGCCTTCTTTTTACTGCATTAAGAAGCCGAAAAGCACGGTCATGGCGATATGGATCTGGTAAGTACATGCTCAAATTTAACTTATTTTAAACCTAAGTTGTTTTACAATGACTTGGCTTTATTTGTCCTTCTCCATCGAGGAAAGGAAAAGGTAGTTGTTTTTTTATTCGGCTTTATCCCCATTTTCTTTGAAAAAAGATATGACAATTGGATCCTTTTTCAGGCTGGCTTCGAGGCTTCATAGCAGACTATGGTGTGCCATTGATGGTTCTAGTCTGGACTGCTATTTCCTACATACCAGCTAGTAGTATTCCAAGGGGGATTCCTCGGCGCCTTTTTAGTCCAAATCCATGGTCTCCCGGTGCCTATGAAAACTGGACAGTAATTAAGGCATGTCTAGTTTACTTTGTTCTTTCTTGATGCTTTTAGTATTGATAAAAGAACAGCCTCTTCCTGTTTTCATTTTCCTGCTTCTTTCACCTTGGTGTATTAATTCTTTTTCTGGATAAGTTGATTGTGAGAACTGTAAGGATCTCAGTCCATTAGGTGGAACTAGTACCTACTGACAGTTTATTCTTAAAACTGACAGGATATGCTAAATGTGCCTCTTCTCTATATAATTGGAGCTTTTATTCCAGCAACAATGATTGCAGTGCTTTACTATTTTGACCATAGTGTAGCATCCCAACTTGCTCAACAGAAAGAATTTAATTTGAGAAAGCCACCTTCTTTTCATTATGATTTACTTCTTCTTGGGTTCATGGTAAACAACTTTACTTCATCCTTTATCCAGTTTGGCGTTGGTTTTACTTATTGTGGTACATGCTACTTAATCTTCATAAACATATGAATCTTGTGTTCAAATGACAGGTCATCTTGTGTGGTCTTCTTGGAATCCCTCCATCAAATGGTGTTATCCCACAATCTCCTATGCATACAAAGAGTCTGGCGACTCTTAAGCACCAGGTAAATCATCCCAAACCACTTCTATGAAGATCAACCACAATGCTGCATGAGCATATCCACTATTCATAGTTCAGTAGGTATCTTAATTGTATGGTGTTCTATGTTAATGTATGTTGGACCTGGTTGAATTGGTGTTTCTTGTGCCTCTTTTTTATCACTTGCAAATATAACTTTCATTTATAATATGATCTGCTTACACTGCAGTTGTTACGTAATCGGCTTGTTGCCACAGCACGGAAAAGTATGAGTAAGAACTCAAGCTTAGGACAATTATATGGAAGTATGCAAGAAGCCTACCACCAGATGCAGACTCCATTGATCTACCAGGAGGCATCAGCTCGAGTATGACATCTAACTGCCTACATTAGAAACTGCCAGGACTAGTCCATATTCTCGGTTATTTGCACAAGGTTGTGACTTAGTGGAGTCAGCAGTGGCTCATCCTGGTCATGATTAAGCTGATTCATACATAAACCAAAAGCAATGATCTCTAATTGCTGAGCTTCCTAATTCTAGTTTGTATAGCTTTTCCCATTTAATTCTGACTTCTGAGTTACAGAATCTCACAAGCTTGCCTAAGTATCCGAGTTTCTTCAGCAGGGATTAAAGGATCTGAAGGAGTCAACAATTCAAATGGCTTCAAGCATGGGGAATATTGATGCCCCTGTTAATGAGACTGTATTTGATGTTGAAAAGGAGATTGATGACCTTCTTCCAGTTGAGGTCAAAGAACAGCGACTGAGCAATTTACTTCAAGCTTTAATGGTTGGAGGCTGTGTGGCAGCCATGCCTGTCCTTAAAAAGATTCCAACCTCTGTGCTTTGGGGCTACTTTGCCTTCATGGCCATTGAAAGCTTACCTGGCAATCAATTCTGGGAAAGGATCCTTTTGCTTTTCACTGCTCCAAGCAGAAGATTCAAGTAAACTCTTATCTTTACATCTTCATTCTACATTTCACTTCATCCAAAGAAAATAACTGGACCTTTCAATGACTGCAGAGTGCTTGAGGAGTACCACGCAACTTTTGTGGAAACGGTGCCCTTCAGGATAATTGCAACTTTTACAGTCTTCCAGTCGGTTTATTTGTTCATATGCTTTGGGATTACATGGATCCCAATTGCTGGGGTTCTTTTCCCTTTGATGATCATGCTTCTGGTTCCTGTGAGGCAATACCTTCTACCCAAGTTTTTCAAAGGAGCCCACCTGCAAGATTTAGATGCAGCAGAGTACGAGGAGTCACCAGCTTTACCATTCAACCTAGCAACTGTAAGCTTTAACTGAAATATTTGAAACAAGTTTTTATGAGTTGAACTTCATTCATTATCAAATGCTTATAGCTCATGCTTTTGGAACCTGATGTGGACTTCAGGAGGGAGACATGGTTATCAGAGCTTTAGCAGAGGGAGAGCTTCTAGATGATATGATTACTCGAAGTAGGGGTGAGATTAGGCGCACCTGCAGTTCAAAGGTAACGAGCTCCACTGCAACTCCAGCGAACAACCCAAAAACCTTACAAAGCCCTCGGTTCTCAGAGAAGACATATAGCCCTCGTTTAAATGAACTGAGAGGGGATCCAAGTCCTTGGCTTGGCGGAAGAGGCCACCAGAGTCCAAGAACTAGTGAAGGAAGACCATCTAATTTGGGACAAAGTCCTTGTATTTAACTTAGAAATCACTAAGATGATAGACTTGTTTGGTAAAGAACTTCTGGCAGTTTTTCTTCTTGTTTACTTGGCCTGTGGCTGACATCAATGTAAAATCTTCTTTATTCTGCAATTTCTAGAGAAATCTGTAATCATGGTTATGTATAAATAATGCAAGTGAATGTTTTTCTGCTTTTAACGTTCTTGGTTCTTCTTCTTCTAACAATGCCTAATACAACTTACAACGTACAACACATTGTTGAGTCTTCTTCTTCCAACAATCGCTATTCCCATAAGAGAGTAAGAGACCATGTATACCAATACTTCAGAGCGGAGAAAACAGTAGAAGCTTCATCATTCCAATCCAACAAAATGAACCCAGTAAAATACAAAGCAAGTTGTGTGCACCAAATTGCAGTAAAAGAGTCAAATGGTGTATATGTTTTGCTGGGTAGATGAATTACTGGCATATTCTCCATTGAAATGTTCTGTCATGGATGCCAAACAGTTTGACTACCAGTTGTGCAGGTAAACAAAGTCATGTTACAAACAGAACAATAAAATACGGTGAACGCATTTGCCAAAGATTAGTGTACCTTTTGCACCCAAATCCAAATCCAAAGCGCCTGAAATCATTTAGGGTCTGTTTGGTTTGAAGTTGGAATCAGAATGGAAGTCCTTTCAAATCAGAATCGGAATGGTCTATTCCCCTAATCTGTTTGGTTCAGAGTCTTCAGACAGGAATGGGAATGTGAATTGGAATAAACAGGAATGAGATTTTATTCCTTCAAATTGGGGAATGCATTCCAGCAGGAATAGGAATGGGATTCCGATTCTGCCCAACCATAAGGTTGGAACCAGAATAGTCCATTCCGATTCCGATTCCAGACCCCTATTCCTGCAAACCAAACAGGGCCTTAATTCCTAAAGACATAATTGATAATCTCCTTTATTTTGCCTTAAAATTTTTATTTATAAAAAAATTCCCCAGTAAATGATAATACTCCATTGAGTGATTATAATTGATTTTCCTCGTAAATTTTGTATGGCGATTTTGCCATTCAAATGTATAGCATTCTAAATTCCACTATTTTTGTGAATATTTCCCATCTCTTGTCCCTGTGGATTTTCACGTGCCAAAATTTTGGCATTTCATTTTAGACGGACAACATGAAACTAATCAAAATTTCAGTTATTTGGCTGAAGTTTCAGATGCTACCAAGAACCTTAGAGCAGCCCCATTAATAAATGATAAAATGGTGGAAAGTGGATTGAGATGGTCTGGCCATATGTAAAAAAGAAGTGAAAGGCTGCAAGTTGAAGGGCTCAGAAGAGTATGCAGACCCCAAAGAGGACATGGATTGAAGTAGTGAGAGTGAGAAACGATTTGAAGGTCTATAATTTAACAGTGGATATAGGGTATTAAACAGAAGTCACATCTGCCCCTACAAAATGTGTCTCAAAAACGTCCCACAGCATATCCCAACCCTGTATTGAAAACATCACCCAATGACAAATACGGGAGATGATTTTAATACACGCTGAGATGTGCATGTGGGACGTTCTGTGGGGGGCAGATGTGAACTCCATTAAACAGAGTGAAATGGTAAAGTAGGATTGGTGAAACTTCCCATTTGACTAAACAACCGAACATTATATTGATTTCAGCTGAGACCTTAAACTGAAAGTTTAGTTAAATTTCAGGGGGTGTTCTTTTTTTTGGATTTTGAGAGGGGGGAAAGTTGGCCAATGGGATTTTGGTTCCCATTGACCAAGAATCCCATGTTCTTTTTTCAGCTTTATGTGGGGATCAAGGAAAATTTATTTTCTGGGTAAGTGATACCTATCTCATAGGTGGATAAATAACTTTCCCACCTAGGGGTAAAGTTGTCAACACTTGAATGGGACAAAAATGGCCCTTTTAATAATGGATTTTTATGGCTAAAATGGTCATTACCTTATTTACCTAAGAAATAAAAGAACATGGGTAGATGAAATTACACGAGTAAGTATTTCCTAGGAAAAAGTTACCCAGGTAATGGATCCATATCTATTAGTAATCATAGGCTTCCATGCAAGTTCAAGGACATAATTAATACAGATTTCATGGCTCCTTGTATGCATCATTGTGCGCCATACTGTTATGGTTTAGACTTTAGACTTTAGGCTTTAGGCCTTAGATGCATCCAATTGACAATCCCTCATCAGAAGCAGACAAAGGATCAGTACCCATCAAATGTCAATGCTGCAATCTGCAGCAGAAGGATTCGTTTGCATCTCCAGAAATGAAGTAAGCTTAAAAGTTGCTTAAACGAAAGTAGCGGCCATAATTCACACAATACACGTAAAGGAAAGTGAAATGGAATCCGACATTCTCAATTGCAGAGGAATATGCATGGGTGCTGCAAGCGTAGTTTTCACACGATTGACCTGTTGTTATCTCAGTGGAAAACATTCTCCACAAAGTATCTCTGTCCTTGCTTTTGAAATTCTGTGTGGGTCAGTGGGTATCTGAAATAGTAGCTAACATCAAAATCAATCACAGACTAAATTTGGATTATTTGAATGAAATGAAAGAAAAGAAGTGTTGGCCATGACCGTGAACCTGTTGTATGAAAACTTGACAAAAACAAATATGAAATATGCCTACAATAGTGGTTAGTGCTAAGATATGGATATACATGCACATGGGCCAGCCCACATGTATGATTAATTGGGACAATTGGGTCTGACGCCATTAAAACCGATTAAACTTAGCACCTAAGTACCAACAATTTACGACTTCACCTTGATAATTCGACTTTAATAAACTTAGCACCTTGATAATTGAACTTTAATAAAACTAAAAAAGATTAAACTGTATATATGTTGATAACAGCAAGAACTGCTCCCAACCAGAATTAACATTATAGATTCTATTAGGTAGACTGACCTATTGACAGAGTTCGGATCTCCTCCTAACAAAAAACCGTCCCAATAGATTCCAACATATTCGGTGTTTGCACATCTCATGCATCGTGAATCACAGTCCTTTGGTGAGATGTGCGGACAGATCATTTTGGAGCCATGTTGAGAGGAGATCCCAACTCCTATTGACAGCATAGCCCTATCCACGTTTACAACATTTTAAAGGTTACCGATCGTTGATTCTATTTCAAATATTAGTGTTTATAACATAAAAATTGTGGCTCAAGAGTTGATTAGAGGAATATAATTGTAGAATAGTATTGACCCATATCGATACTTTAAGGCTATGTTTGGTTTGAAGGAAAAGGTAAGGAAAGGAAGGGAAATGTAGGAAAATTTTTACAAACCTTGTATAGGTTTCCTTGCCTTTCCATACTTTTTCCTTCAAACCAAACACAATCTTAAGGGTCCGTTTAATACTTTAATTTGTGATCAGAATTAGAATTGAAACCCAAATCACCTGTTCTACTGCCTGTTAAATTCATACAGGAATAAAAATCAAGTTCCATAAGATATGCATGACTTTAGAGGGTTGGTGTCGAATAAAAAGAAATAAGATTTGGTGATTTTTAAGTCAATTGTCATTTATTTTCTATTTCTTTTTTGGCCACATGAAATAAAATTCTCATTCCCAAATGGGGGAGGCTGGAATGGCCATTTCACAAATGGAAGAATGCCATTCCGCCAGAAGTGTGAGTCAGAATCCCACTTCTTTATCCAACCAAATGGCTGAAATGGCAGAATGACCCATTTTAATTCCGATTCCAGATCAGACCTATTCCTGCAAACCAAATGAACCCTAAACCTTGAATGTCATCCACTCGAATATATGGTTGCAAGGTTCAAAGTATTGACTCTCGATCAGCTTAAAAAATATGGACTCTTGGTACGAAAATTTAACATATCAAGAGTTCCTAAACAATCGATACTATTCTCCATTAGACCAGATACTTTCTTTTACATGTTACAGATTACAAGGGGATTAATGGATAGGGATTAGGGTCAGCAGGGTGCACGTGAAATCCACTGATCTTACCAAAGAAGGCATGCACTCACGTGGGTTTATTTGATCCGATGCCTCCATGTTGGGAGAGACACTGACCATCTCAGCCAGTCAGCTAATGAGTCATCAGCACTAGACTAAGAATCTGTTTGGTACTGTAATCACTTATTTAATAAACGTTTTGTATGGGATTTATCTTGAAAAATGAAAAAAGTGGCTGATAAATTTTTTGATGTTGTTTGACAACTAGGCACCACAAAACACCTTGAAATGGGGAGAAACATTAAAATGGAGCTTCCCCCAATGATTGGCTCTCACACAAATGGAAGAAACGTTTGTTTAATAAACAATTTATCAAACAGTATTTCAGAATAAATGCCTATTGACAATGAGCTAGTGGTTTCAAATAAACAGCAACGACATCAACTAGATACTTAAAACCCACAAACCTCTACATTTTGCGACTAATGAGAGAATATATCCTCGTGCACACTCCAATCTCTGAATTTATCACTATAGGGGGGAGGGGGCAGCTAAAAGTGAACCACATACATCAGTGACTATGCAAGATCATTAGCCCTTCTGAACAAACATCTCAAGAGCTACTGCTAAATTTGCGACCAGACATCTTCTCAGATTCATACAGAATATGATTTATAAGTCCCCTGGCAGCACTGCATACACAGAAGGCCACAGTAAGGTGAAAATTATTTAACCCTGTTTCCTAATTTGATACAAGAAATAAAATAATGAACGGAAGCGTGAGCTAATGCAGGATTTAATCTTCCGGGGAGACGGCAAAAGTAGGAGAGGTGTTAGTTTGACTGTCAACTTTCTTTCAATCCACCCCCCAAACATTGGTCAATAGAAACAAGGAATATAAGTGATTAGGAACTCACTCATCCTTTAATTTCTGAATCTTCTCTGGATCTGTCTCATGCATGTGTTTTTTGAACTGCTGCCTTACCATATCAACAACAAGCTCTGTATTATGTTGCTGCAGATTTAAGACAAAGAAAATAAGGTTAACCTAGCACTTCAATATACAAACTGAAATGAAACCCCAATAGAAAGTAAGCTCATGAAATCTATGCTCAGTAGAAAAAGTGAAACAAATAGAGAGAAGAGCAAGTTTCTCAATGCAGTAACAACCAGATCAGATATTCGGGGTAAGAAGAGTTAACCTATATAAAATGGTAAAAAATTACTTAACTTGAATTCTAGGATACAACTAGGACAAGAGGATCTTGAAACCAGTACCTGCCAAAGTTGAGTAGAAGACTGGTGCCAGTTGAGACATAGCAATCCAGATTAAGTCATCCAAAGAACACTACTTTAGGTTTCACTCTTTTAAGATTTGCAGTTTGCTTATTAAATGGAAAAGAAATGCAAGAAATGGAAAACTTTGTATTTACAGACATGTATACCTAGGGCAAGAGTCAGATGTTTTGGTTCAACAATTTCCATGACCTCGCCTCGTGCTCACACCCAAAACCCATGCAACGCCCATTGTACAAATAGATACACTCTAAATACTTCATTTGATAAAATATTAAACACCACTAAGCCACTCTCCTTACCTCAGTTTTGAGCGTTACCACCACCCATACTTGTTTCCAGCTTCTTCAAGTAAACTGAAAATCTGTTGTTCTCTTCTATATGGGTAATATATCATGCTTCCATCTTGTAATCCATCATGTATGATGACACACCCTCTGGATTAATGAATTTCTTTTCTGTTGATGTGAAGTTTTGCAGAGGGGAGATCAAATTGGCAAAGTTCAGGGCTGCACTGCAACCCTCTCCAATTAATTACTTTCAACCCAAGGACAGTGGTAGTAGTATGCTATATAACAGAAGACAAGAGAATCACTTGAAACTGTAATCCAATAACTTGCATGTGCTTCTTGTTAGATAGCTAGACAAAATTTCCTTTTTATGCATGGCTAGAAACAGTAAAAGTGGAACCCCATATCTTTTAAAACCTTAGGCCTGAAAACCACAGCCGAGTATATTATTATTATTTTTTACAACTGATAAAATAAAATATTATAATATAATTTTTTGTGATAATGAATATAAACTCAGATTTAAATATTTGGGCAAACCCAAACACCTGGCCCAGCCCGCCTAGAACCAGGCCTAGGCATGGTGCAGGCCAGGCTGGACCCAAGCAGTTGAAAATGCTCTTATAACCCTATGAAAATCCAGCCCAACCTGGTTCATGATCATCCCTAGTACATGTACAAAAGAAAATAACAGTCATAAGCTGTCCAAAAAGTACATTAAAAAAAAAAACAGGTTCAGTTTTGTTGTTATAACAACCCTAGGCTTGGGCTCTCCCATGATAGAGTCCGGATTACCTGCCAACAAAACATGTTCGAACTCCCTACCAACATCATCTGACACCATACATCTCATACATGATATGTCCCACTTTATGGTGGGCCCTAGTTTTATAGTGAGATGTGTGGTGTCAGATTGAGTTGGTAGGGTGTTGGAATGCATTTTGTTGTCAGGAGATCCCAACTCCCCATGATAAAGCAGGCCTTCCAACTCCTCTAGCAGGTAAATCTGCTACAGCATTAACAGATCAGGGGGCCACCTGAAAATTCACATTTGGCATCTCAAAAGAAATAAATCCCACCAAATAATACATTAAAAGTTAAGAGCTTCTTAGATTTTTATTTTTCCATCTGAACAATTGTCGGAAAGGTTTGCCACCTAAAGAAGTTGATGTAAAGGCAATAATTTCTTAACAGTCTGGTTAACAACCCTTGAAAGTTAAGCCCCACTTTAGGAATGCATATTTTTAAGCATTTATTGGAAAAAGCGTTTATTTTAAGATGGGACCACACCAATAAGAACTTATATATGTTTGGGAAATATGCCTGAATAAGTGGTTTTTCAAGAAATAAGCCCATTTTGAATAAGCTCAAAATTTTGGCCTTTTTTCAAAGCGCTTTTTGAAAAAGCACTTGCACTTATTGGCATCTCTGCCCTGTCTTGGCTGGCCATGTAATTTCCAAAATACCTATACTACCTCATTTGAAAGAAGCGCTTTTCCACCAAACACTCGTGCTTATCCTAATAAGCACTGAAGAAATAACTGTTACAAGAACTGAACTCTCCAGGAAAACTAAGAAACCTAATCAAACATAGTCAGCCACAAAAGGAAAAAAGAATCTTAAATCAATCAAATTATAATCCCTTTATTTTGTTAGAAACAGTCTCCATTTTCTTTGAAGCATGGCCTCAAATTTTCACTTAGATCTAGATAAAGAAGAGGAACAGACTGAATCACAAGGTTGAGACCATCAATGCAGTTGGACCAGCCTGTGATGTTGTGAGGTTATTTAGCAATTAGCAGCATATTTTCCTTTTTGTTCACATACGTATTGCAGTTTCACTTTCATAGATTGCATTTTAACAAATACAAATATATACAGTGCAAATACAGGTTTGTAAATACAAAATACAATGCTTTGCACTGTACATATTTGTATTTGCCCTCTTTCCAAACTGAGCCTTAGGAAAAAAAAAAAAAAACAAAACAAAATATCAGTCCCATTATTGCAAGATCAATATTCAAAATATAAAAAAAAATGGAGATGATTTACTTCTAATATATTTCTCAAAAATAAAAGTGGAGACAAAAACGCTGTTGCTTTGTTGATCCAACTAAATCTAATTTGATTAGGTATTAAAATTTTGCTGTACGCCTTAAAAGTAAAGTTCAATTAAAAACATTAAATGTAGCTCCGAAATGTGAAACCCTACGTGCTTGGATTGTGCTAAGGTTGAAATTTCAACAAAAAGATGCATATCAATTTCACAATTCAAGAAAATTAGAGACGCATACCCGATGACCAATGAAGCGAGCTCTTCTGAGGCATTCACGGTAGAGCTACAAAAGAAAAAAGAAAAAAAAAATCCAGGTCTTAAAATAAAATTAGGACATGCCAAAGATTCTCAACAGAGGACATCTTTTTCTTATAGAAAGATTGGAAGAGAGGGTGTTGTACTAACTCTTATCACATTGTTGGCGAGTTCGGGAGGTAAAGCTGTTTGGAGGGAAGGCATGCTTTCTTTTTCCTTCAAATCGTTTCTGAGAAACAAACATGTAGTTCCCAAATTAACTCCTAAACATCAAGAAAAGAAGAAGAAAGAGAAAAGAATATGCAATCCAGCACTGAATCAAAAAGTATCAAACCCAATTAGGCATTCAAATCCAAGCAGAAATGAAATAATTCCATTTCATAAGCTACAAAAATACAAAAAAGCTTCTGAATCAGCAAGTTTATGTACTAAAGACATTAAATCGAACAAGAGATGTATGTAAAATACGAGTAGGGATTGGAAATAAACATGATGATTAGAAATGAACAAAAATTACCATCACATTTTAAATTTGACCCGAGAATTTAAATTTTCAAGAAATATAGTCAGTAAAAAGAACAGGATTTCAAGGACGATTAAATTACATGTTCGTTCAATCAACCCTAGCTCCGCTTCAGTCTTCGCGTCTCCCCTTCGGCCTTCACTAAACAATGACACGCTTCAAACCAAATGAGAAACGAAAACCTAAGATGGGCTTTGGGAGTATGCTGCAAGTCAGGCTGCCCAATTGATTCGGGCCCATTGAAATCTTAAACAGATTTCCAACCCGACCCAAGTAGGAAGTGGTCATGCGGCCCATGGTCATTAGGGAGCTACCAGCACGGCATCACCGTGTAAATGGAATATTTTTTCGAACTCAAATGTATGGTAATTCTGATTCATCATTCACGGTGGTGGCGGTTCGGAAAAGACCATAAACCCGTATTTCCAGAATTGCTAGCAAGGTAAACTTAGCGTCTGTTTGGCATTGATGTCTTTGCTCCAGAAAATGGCAATGCATCAGTACCATATCGAAAAAAATGGTGCTTCAGGAAATGCTTGTTTGTTTGGAACTGTTTTTTCATAAAAAACGATACTCCAAGCCATGCCTTGGAAATCGGGAAAGCATGGATTGGAGCAACGCCGAATTTGATGTTTCCTGGAGCTGCAGCTCGTTGCTGCCAATAGGGACATGACATGGCACTGGATAATAGGTACCAGTGCTGAAACCGTTTCCTAAAGCATTGGTACCAAACAGGAAACATTGCTGTTGCTCTAGAACCTGGATCAAAATGCAAAACCCTCCCTGAATTCAAGGGTAAGGCGGGTAAGGTTTAGAACCTGGATCTAATTTCCTATTATATTTTGTTATATATAAGCAATAAATAAGTAAAATAACACAAATTCTAATTGTTTGATTAAGACATGTAAAAAATACATAAGCTATTAATTATCCTTCATATAAAATTCAAAATGTTATTAAATTTAACACCTAATACATAATGTTTATATGCTTGCCAACAATATATATATATATATATATATATATATATATATATATATGTATGTATATATATATATATGTATGTATATATATATATATGTATGTATATATATATATATGTATGTATATATATATATATATATGTATGTATATATATAGTCAGGGAGGGTTGAGTTTAGCCTAATACCGTACCCTACCTATACTTGTATGAGTTGTAGAATCCCAAAACCCATCCCCGCCCCAAAACTCATCCTCCAAGTAGGGTAAAAATTGCCATCCCTGATTAGTAAGGTGGAGCACAATTTGCATGGGCGCCCCACAGCACATCCCAAGAACTCCCATTGATAAATACAAGAAATGTTTCCAATGCACACTGAGATATGCATATGGGGCGTGCTATATGGGGCACCAACTTGAATTTGGTGGAGCCAGTTTTCTTTTTTTTTTAGTGGGGGAGAGTTCTATATGCTTATCTTAATAATATAAGTGGGGATTCTGAGAAACTTTAGAACATAAGGGGGCCAAGCTCTTTTAGCCTCTAGCTCTGCCCCACCTTGTTCAAAGGATGAAACCAAGATGGATTTCTTTTTCCTCTTTGTGCCATATATCAAATTTAGGACTTAGGATCAGTCCAAAATGGCCCACCTTTAGCCTTCACACTTAAGGCTCAGATTGGAAGGAGTACAAATGCAAATATGTAAAGTGCAAAAACCTGCACAAATTAAGGCATGCACCCGCACGAATATAGGTAATGCTCCATGATGCATGAACTATATATATATATATATATATCGACACTTTTGCACTCTATCGCACCCTTAATATGATTAACTAGTGGGGACCCGTGCGATGCATGGGAATATCTGAAAGATTGAATAATTTTATTTACTATTAATTAATTGATAAATTAATAATCAAAATTTGTTGTTAATTAACTAAAAGTATTCAAAGTTATTGTAAATATTTAAAATTTTAATAATTGTATTTTTTATTTAGTGTTGATTTACAAAAAATAATTATTATTAATTAATATGAACAAATATTTTTTAATAAGTTTAATTTTATTAATCATTTGTAGAAATTTTAATAACTATCTTTATTTTCATTGTTTTTAAATGAAATTTTGATTGACTTTAAATAAAAAAGTAATTACAAAAGCTAACATTTTTATTAATTTCACTAATAATTAACAATTATATAGGAATGGAAACGGGGCAGGGCACTCCATCCCTATCCCTGCCCCGTAGTCAAGACACTCTACTCCATCTCTGCCCTATCCCAAGTGTCAGGTGGGTTCAGGGCAAGACAACCACTCCTCATCAAGGACAGGGATTCCTCGAATTCTCCTCGCCCTGTCCCTAGTGTTGGGCAGGTTCAAGGCAAGACACCCACTCCCTGTCAACCCAACATTCAATTTGATGACAAAAATGATCAAAAGGATATACCGAGTATCAACCACATGGTAAATTTCTAAAAGTATAATAAGTTATCTTTAATTTTCAAAGATTTGATTTTATGAAAATTTTGGAAAATTTATTACATTTGTGTAATTTTGAAAAATTATTCAAATTTATTTTTAAATTGCTATTAAATAATTTATTTCCTTTTAAATGGTTTACTTACAAAATTATACTAATTTATCTTATATTTTCTAATATAAACTAATCAATAATTTCCTTTTTCCAATATTATACTAATTTATCTTAATAATTTGTGTAATTATTGGTTCAAATTACAGTTTTCCCTTTCCCATGCTCATTTATCTTTAATAATTTTCAATAATTTATAATGAAAATACATAATTTTTCAATAGTTTTCCAAAATCTATCAAATGTAATAAAATTTCCTAAACTTTCCAAAATATTACAAATACATTTTGAATAAACATTCACAAATTTTATATCTTTTAATTTCCAAAATGTTATTTTATGAAAATATAGTTCTATGAATTTTTTTTTTTTGAAAATTTTATTACATTTGTGTAATTATGGAGATTTATTGAAAAATATTTTAAATTGTTATTAAATATTTATTTTTATTAGGTAGTTTACTAACAAAGTTGCACTAATTTATATTTTATTTTCCAATATAAATTAATTAATAATTTCATTTTCCAACATTATAATATTTTATTCTTCTATTTGCATTCGATTATTAACTATAATAATAGCAATAACTAAAATTTTATACTTTTTGATAATTGTTAAACATAATTCTCAATTTTATAGAAATTAGTTAAAGAGTTTTAAATTTCTATAAAATGTTGTTATTTAACATGAATCTAATGGTATTTACCCAAAATACTTTAAAAAGTCATGATGAGTTAATTAATAACAATATTTACTAATTTTTGGTAATTTATTAACTGTATTTATTAACTTTTGGTAATAATACTATTTACATTGAATATGGGTTGGATTAAATATTAACCATATTTAACTGTTTATTAATTAATATGAATATATTTGATGATGCACAATCCGGTCGGTCTTAGCTGCCGGTAACCTTGCCTCTGATAGAGTCGGAGGTGCCTGAAACAAGGAAGAAACTAGAGATTTCTGGGGAGGAACCCGGTAAGAACACTTCGAAGCTCAAGTTAATATTCTTGAGAAGGCAAGAAAATAAGGGATTTCAAGACCAGAAAGCACAAATATCACATACTTCTTTCTCTGGGAGGGGAAGGCCTTTTATAGCCACCTAGTACACTTACTCCCAAATTTATGCCAAGTCAGGTACAACCGCCCCTGTGCGGGGGGGGGGGGGGGGGGGGGCAGACATAACCGCCACTGTCCCCTCTGTCAGGGCCGTCTTTGCCACAACTGGGATGGCAGTGGCAGGTGGCCGTTATGGTGTGATTGCCATCTGTTAGACCCAGACCAGTCAGGTGTGCTGCCTCGGAGTACGGATCTGTTAGACATGGTTTTAGAGTCGCACGACCTGGAGCCGAGGTGCCAGAGTGGTGATATGATGTGTTTCCGTCTTTGCATCATTGTGTTGCGTTCCGGAGTCTGCGTAGTGTATTATTATTAACAGTTCATCATCAATTATGAGAAACGTGGTGATATGATGGCGTAGCCTTTTCTTTTTGGGAAAATTTTCGATTAGTACCTGTAATCTGGGCTAATGCCAATTTGGTTTCCAAACTTTAAAATAAGGTTTTTGAAATCCAATTAGACAATGAATTGATTAGGGGTCCGATTTTCGAGTTGACATCTGTTCTGACAAAAAAATAAATTTAAAAAAAAATGGTCAAAATTATTGAATGGTCCAACTGCTTAAGTCAACAGTTTGCTGATTAAATCAATGAATTTTTTGGCAAAAATCCGGTTTTGGGGAAAATCGGAATCAGTCACCTGATTGGTTCCTGATTTTTTTGGTCCAATCGTTCGGTCTGGTCAGGTTTTAAAAACCATGCTTTAAAATGTGATAATTCAATATCCAAACTTTTAAAACATGACAATCTAACTAGCTGTTAATCAGTTGTTATATGGCATTTGAAAAAGATACAAATGCCCTTCAAGTGTTATTTAATTTTCTTTATCAACCATCTAAACATTGACAAAAAATTAACCGTCTTAAATCTTTGCCTTTTCCATTCAAAAATGTTGGGGTTATATTTGAGTGGACATTTTGGTGACCCCAACTTTCTTGAATAAAAGAGACAAAGATTTGAGACTGTTAATTTTTTATCTTATTGATAAAAAAATTAAATGACTCTCAAAGAATATTTGTGTCTTTTTCAAATGTCACTTAATAACTGGTTAATAGCTAGTTAACAGCAAGTACTGAATTATCACATTTTAAAATTCAAAGACAAAAGTAACACTAAACCCAAAGTACAGGATACTAATCGGAAAATTTCCTTTTGTTAGTTAGTTTGGAGACGTTTATGGTTTACCAAAAGAATAAAAAAAAAAAAGTTTGAAAACTTTGCGACTTTGCGTCGTGCATGAGGGTGATCACCGGTGAATTTTCTTCGGCAGGGCGTCTTGAGTCGCACTCTCGTCCTCGGGAACTAGGATTCCTATAATCCAAGCCCTCGAGTTTGCCACCTGGCGTTTGTTACAAGGATCAAATTAGAAGCAAGATGAGATCAGTTCAAAGTATTACAATGAGCTACTACTTTGAAAAATGTAATTTGGGTTTTAATTGTGGCCTTGTAGGACTATTCTTTTCATTATAAGACTACTTTATTTTTCTACTTGTAAATGCTTTTTTTCTCCGACGTCCATTCAAAGTGTAGGAACTAGGAACCTTGAACCTCAGTACAAATAGATTTAATATTGGTCTAGCGGTTTGACCCATCCATTGGTACGTTTTGATGCTCAAGCATGGAAAAAGGTGGCAAGAGATGGCCTATAGGCCCCAACACCCATGTACTAGTTCAGTAGCTTTAGCCTTTTTTCCTCGATTTCTTTTGAAAACTTTGATTCTTTTTGTTTTTTCTTTTCTTTTCGAATATTATGTCAATAAATACAAAGGAGGGATTGTACACAAAAACTTCCCAAAGTCACCCATCTTGATGCTATTTTCTATTTTTCTTCCAAAACATACTTATGCTCAGAATTTTGTTGAAATCCGGTACATTAGTGCTTGTTCTGTCGCATCTAGACATTTATTCTTTACGTTACATGAAAATTCTTGACCTGAAGGACAGGACATCTATTAGAATTGTAATCGGATCGGATCCCGCTACATTCTCAACCAATTTGATAGTGCTTAAAATGAACAACAATACATCAGGATTGGGTTAGGGTTTAGGACTCGGTGAAAATTTAGCAACTACCAAATTCAACCCGACCCATATTAGGATTTTTTACAAATTAAAACTTTGTAGACACTTTGAATGCATGGAAATTTAGTAGGGTGTCACGGTATTTGAAAATCCAATTTCAAATTCAATATTCAACATAATTAAATCAAATTCGGATAATTCAAATATCTAGTCAATCAAATTCAGATGTAACTTGATTCGATTCAATAAATATCTGAATTCGACCGATTTTTTAGTTCTTATATATAATATATAAAATATTTTATATGATTTATGTATAATAATTAAGTTATATATTTATATACTTTATATCAATAAATATTTAATTTATATATTTATTAATTATCTAAAATAATTAATTAATCAAATTCGAATCGAATCGAATTGAATATATAATCGGATTCGAATTCGGATATTGCCTGATCCAATTCACATTCGATCCGTTTACACCCCTAAAATTTAGTCGCATATTAGAAATATCTCCCTATAAATTTAACATATATGTATAAGAGATGTTCCTTTCCATTATCTAACCGGAGGCAAATGTAAACAGAGTTTTGCCTATAAGAGATCTGGACTCACCTAACCCAAGCTGCAACCAAGTGTATAGTTGTGTAGAGAAGAACCCTGAATGATGTCTCAAGATTCTTTTAACCTGGAAAGGTTATTTGACACCTTTTATTTTATTCATGGTAGAAAGTTTAGTTCAAGTCCTAGGTGTGAGTCCATATTAGTTAAACTTGATGGCTATATGTTAGGGGTCGTTTAACCAATAATAGTGCCCCAAGTCTACCCAGTCATCAATTGCTTAGCTGATTCCAAACGTTAGGACTGTGTCCTCACCTCCCAATACCCAAGACATACATAGTTGGGACCAACATGGAGTAATGGCTCAAATTGTTAGTGCCATTGTTCCTTTTTAAAATATTGCATATGGTTTCTTTTTGTAGGATGAGATTTTTCACTTTGAAGGAAAAAGTAGGGAAAGGAAAAGAAATATAGGAAAATCTATATAAGATTTGTAAAGGTTTACCTACTTTTTCCTTCAAACCAAACTCATCATAAGTATTTTTCAAGTAATGTTTATCTAGGTAAGTGCATTTGATTGTACTTTTTTCTTATAAGTATTTTTTTTTCATTTTTATTCTTGTACTTTTTTTTTTGTTTTCAGCATTTGTTTAATTAATAAGTGTTTTTGTGTCATTAAGGTGCCGTTTGATAACACTTTTCAGACCATTGAAGTTTGAAAATGTTGCTTTTCAAACGTCAGAGGTATTTGGAAGTGCATCTGAATTTAGGTCTGAAAATTATTTTCAGATCTGAAACAAGCATTCAAATGCGTTTCAGACCTGCCTGAAAGTCCAAAATGCCCTTGAAAATGTTGCTTGCGTTTCTCCCTCTCACCGTTTATCTTCTCCACTTGACGCAATGACAGCATGTGACTCCTCTGGCGAACTAGCGACGATGAGTTCCGACCTTCTCTCTCTCTCTTGTCACTGCAATCAAATAGTCTAATTTAAGGGTAAAATAGTAAAATTAGTGAATTTCAAATACTGAACGTTTGATCTAACACAAACAACCTTCTTTGTTCATAGCCTCTAAAAAATCAAAAAACAACTATTTCTTTTCAAATTTTAGACACTTTTTATATCTTTTTAACTTTTCAGATTTCAGATTTATCAAACGCCACTTAAATTTATCTGAGGAATAAAGTTATTTCACTTTGAGTCCCACATTTAATTTACAGATAAAAAACACAAAAAAAATTTGTTGAATTTCCTCTGGTAAAGGAGCAAGGCCTAAGTGCAAGTCCTATTAAAAACTAGGGTAAACTAATTAAAAGAAATTAATTTCTCGTGGCTTCCATGTCTTTTAATAAAATAGTAATTTATTTATTTGAAATTATTACACAAAAGCAATCATATATGACTACTACTTACCCGGATGAAATTTTAAAGTTAAGGATATGAATGTAGAATGCGTGCCGTAAAAGAGGAAAAAGGACATATTAGGCCCCTTACCCCATTATCTTATGTGATACCTAGAAAAGAAAAAAATGAAAAAAACTTAGGCCATTGCCCTCCCTACTTAGTACTTAGTGCTGCTTATTTTTGGGACTTTGGATCTCCTTTCCACGCTTGGTCTATTATTAATGCCAGCCTTCATTTGTTCGATATATATAGGAAAATGGGGTTATTATAATTTTGAAAAAGAAGCTTTGAGACGTGTAAAACATTATTTTTAGAATGTTATTTGTCCCCACTCAGTTTTACTGAGTTTATTGTTGGGTTACAGGTAAATCCGTTTTTAAGATACAACTGTTTAAAAAAATAGTTAAGAGTTAATGATGAGAAAAGTGTGCTTCTATAGTGTTTTATTGCCCTACGTGCGTATTGCACAGTATCAAACCCTCATACTCTCCTCTGCTATTTTTAAAAAATGTAAAATCAGCTCATGTTAAAATACTAAAAAATTTTATAATTTTCCCATGTGGGGCAAGTTCAAAACTAAACTTTGTAAGAGAAAAACTAATTTTTCAATTAGGTGTGCAGATACAATTTCTCATGTAATTGACCAATTAAACTATTAGATTTAATCTCTTATGAGATTAAAATCCAAAAATATATCCATGAAGAATAGGAGAGGAGATGATGATGAAATTCTTATGCTAATGCTATTCCATTGTTTACTAAACATTGTATTTCTGTGATCTCTGTGATCATACAAACTCACATTAATTAGTAATTACATCCATCGTAAGGCAAAATTCTCAGTCCGTTCACCCTTGCAAGTAAACCTTCTAGGTGAAAAGACAAAGGAAATGGAGATAGGATCGTTCTTCTTTTACTTCCATGCTTTTAATTTAAATGCACTAGAAAAAAGGGAAGTCATACATATAGCAAATGAAACCAGCAATTCTCCATGGCCAGATATGATGAGTACTCCAGAAAGGACATAAGAAATTAAACGAAGAAGAAATGGTAGCTAGCTAGAACATAAGGAGAGCTTGAGAAATGGTAGCTAGCTAGATCATAAGGAGAGCTTGAGATCTAAGTCGTCGTCGTCGTCAGCTTTTTTATCTTTTGGTTTATTACTCTGTTCTTCGCAGCTGGAAGAGGGCCCCTGAAACACTGACAAAGGGCTCTTCAATTGGAAATCCTCCGCGAAATCTTCCCATTGGAACGACGGAGTCCAGACCGATTCTTCTTCTTTGGATTTCTCTCTATCCTTTTCCTTCTTGGATCCGTTCACTTTTTGTCGCAACTGATCACGAACGCTCCGAAAGCTTCTAATCAAATCAAAAAATTTCTCCATCTTCTCCTCTTCATCAGCATCGTCTTCTTCGATAACTTGGCTCTTTCTCTTTTCTCGTTCCATATTAACTTTCTTATCACGACAGAACACAGATGAAAAGAAAAAAAGGGGTGAGCAAGAGTCGCAATTTCTTTTCTGTAGTACAAAAGAAGGAATAGATGGGGCAATTTATCGTTCCACTGGACGAACTCCTGCACTAAAATGACCACAAGGTCCACAACTATAATCCCTCCCAAGGTCCCAGCACAACCCATGTTTCATTACCTGCTTTTTGGTGGTATAGTTGTAAATTCATTGTGATTAGATAAGTCTGCCGTCACCCAGCATGCGTCAGACTGTTGCCTTTAAACGGCGATCTCGTTGATGAGCGCGCCCTACTTTAACCGTGGGTAAAACCGATACTATTGATTTTTGGAAAATTGGTAATCGAAAGCGAATTGAAATCAATCGGTTGATCGGTTTCGGTTAATTATCGGTTTGGTGTGTCGATTTTTTAGTTTTTATTTTTTATTTTTTATAATATATAATAAAAAATTATAAATATATATATAATATATATAGAAATATATGTATACCGGTTGATTCGGTTAACTGTTGATTTTTTATATTGGTTGATTGAAACTGAACCGGTCGATCTGATTAATCAATTTTTTGGTTCTATCGGATTAGTTTTTCAGTTTTTTTGCTCACCTCTATCCTACCAATTTGGAAAATTTGATATCCGAAGCCAATAAGAAATTATAATTTTATATGATATATTTATATAAAATTTATAATTGATAAATTTAATATTTAATATTTATATATTTATTATATATTATAAATTAAAATATTTTTTATTATTTTTTGTTTTTAAACATAATAAAATAATTATAAATTAAATCTAAATTCGACTCAAAATTTATAGGAATGGCAATTTCTACCGTACCCAATAGGTACCGGCCCCTACCCTCCTTAATTGGGCAGATCAGATACCTTATCTGCACGTCATGGAACCATTCTCGGCTTTTGTTCTTGATGACTTAATTTAAAGCCATTATTCGTCGATCAACTCAACAGCCAACATTCAACAATAAAACGGTCCCACCCATGACCCATCCCATCCTATATCAAACCATTATCACATGAGATTGAGATTGAGGGGAGTTAACATGACCACAGGTTCACACCGGATTGGTGCATAAAAGCAACTGCGCGTATGCCAAAATTAAGGTTGTTTACGGGTCGGGTTGGGTCGGTTTATTATGGTTTTTTCAACCGGCCCAACCTGGTTGGGTTACCTGAGTTGGGTTGGGTCGGGTCGGTTTGGGTCAGTTTCGGTTCTAAGTTCATCCCTGTGATAAAATCTTGCTAATTTTAAAAACAGTCATAAATTGAACTGTTTGATCGTTCAAATCGAACAGACGGCCTATTTTAACAAAAAAAATTTAAAAATAAAAAATGGTCAAAACTGTTGAATGGTTTGAATGGTTCAACCACCCAGGTCAGCAGTTTGCTGATCAAATCAACGTTTTTGGCAAAAATTTCAGTTTTGAGAAAAAACGGTCACCTGACTAGTTCCCAATTTTCCAGTCCAACCATCCGATCTGGTCTAGTCTGGTTTTGAAAACCATGCCCTGATTACAAGTTTATAATCAAAGCCAACCATCTAAAATGGTGGCGGGTCCAGGTCTCCTATACTAGGGTTGCAATGGTCTCTTTATGGATGATCTAAATTCGATTCATTTATAATTGGATAAAATATGGATTGGTCGTGTGCAATTTAATATAATTTAATTCAATTATATATAATGCCTGCACTATTAAAAGTATGAACGAGTTTTTATTAAAATTATTTATTTTTTCAGTTTGGTCTTTTTTTTTTAATTATGAAGGAAGAAAATATATAATCGAAAATACTACTTTTTACCTCATCCGGTTCTCTTTCATTTATGATATTAATCCCTCATTTTCTTTATTGTTATGCCTAGTTTTGAATTTGGTTCATTGCAAGCATCGAAAATTTCAATTACTACTTTTTTGCTTCATCCAATTCTCTCTCTTTAAGTCTTATATTTAAAGTATAAATTCCCATTTCCCTCATTATATCCTATATTTAAGGTTTCTTTCTCACCAATAAATTCTATTAATTAGATTTATATCCAATACTTTTACTTTCAAGAATCAAAATATATATGAAAATTTTTAAATAAAACCTTACATTGTTCATTAGGATGTGCCACTACTAGTGGAACTAGAAGGTACTTGTTTGTGTACCTGGATCTGCTAGGTGACTATTAGTTGGATCCATTGATACAAGATCTCAATTGGAATTAGACCTGTTCATGGGCTGGGTAACTTGACGGGCCGGCCCGACCTGGCCCGATCTAAGTTAGGCTTGGACCTAAAATATTGGGCCCAACCATTTTTTGGCACCGGGCTCAGGCTTTCTGAAAAAACCTGGTCTAAACTTGAGCTTGACTTGATAATATATTATATAATATATATAATATTTTTTTCTTTATTTTTTTTTCTCTTTTTTCAAGTAATAGTGAAATCTTTCATTTTTATTTTTAGATTTTGAGATCTTTTAATATAAATAAAATAGTTTTTAATTGAATAAAAAAAACTTCTTTTTCAAATTCCTGATTAGGCTCGAGCTCAGGCCTGAACATATTCCATTAATATAGAAGCAAAACCTGACCCGGTCTGACCTGTGGGCAGGTCTAATTGGAATGCACATAAATCATGCATTCATACAACAATCTATATCCTGCTAAGTAAGCAACAGGAATGAGGCTTAACTGAACCTAATGGCTGTGTAGCAAGTTATGGAACCAATGATAATGCGCTGCACCAGTCATAAAATATGAAGGGTGCACAACCATTCAATCTCTCACTATGGACCCTGCATTTTATGACTGACTTGGGGTATAATCAATGGTTCCACAATATGCTGAACTGCCAATGCATTTAGCTAAACTTGGTTAGAATTGGAAGGAAACAAAATCTTCATGAGCACGGATCTCCTGAACCCAAAAATCATGTACACATCAGGAGATATTCCATACATATGGCTGGATGCTATGCTCTTAGGGTGCTACATCATTTTTTGCTTTCAAGACATCCTGTCATGATCTTCATTGGTAAAGGTAAAGTGTTAGATCCAACAATCTTATTTCAATTTCTTAGTTGGTTCAGCTCTTATGGAATGAATGTGTTCGTTGATATCAAACTTCAAACCATTGGATTCCCGATCTTTAAAATACGCAAAAAAAAAAAAATTATTTAACTAAAATTTCGTTATGACTTCTGCTGCTTACAAATTCCTTAAAGCTGTGTTTGGTTTGAAAGAAAATAAGAGAGAAAAAAAAATTGAGGGAAAGTTCATAAGGAATTTTATAAAATATGTTAAGAACTTTCTTACTTTATGTTTCTCTCTTATTCTCTAGTGAACTAAACAAAGCCTAAAGGTGGAACTTGGGTGGGCTCGGGCCTGGGTATGAACCCGATATTTAGAATTTTAGATCGGATTTGAACATAGCTGAATCCATAACGTGTGTGCTTCATCTTATCCTCTTTTCTCATATATGTGCATATTTCTTTTTAAATGAAATCATTAAATATATAACAACGCAAAATTAAAATTTTTATGGATTTTCATTATTTCTCATAAAATTCATATTTACTCCCTAGGGGTGAGCAAAAAAAAAAGAAAGAAAATGAAAAAAACCGAACCAACCAAAACTGAACTAAAAAATTGGTTAATCCAACCAATCGGTTCGGTTTCGGTTAACCAATATAGAAAATTGGTGGTTAACCGAACCGACCTGTATACATATATTTCTATATAATTTATATATATTTATGTACATTATATATTTTATATTTTTATATATTATAAATTAATAAATATGCAATATATATATATATTTATAACATATGATATATTATTTATTATTTAAAATATAATATTTTATATATATTTATAATTTTTTTATTATATATTTTTATAATATATATTGTAAAAATTAAAAAATTGACGAACCGAACCAATAGTTAACCAAATCGGTCCACCAGTTAACCAGCTAGCTTTGGTTTGGTTTTGGTTACCTGTTTTCCAAAAACCAGTATTACTGGTTCGATTAAGCACCCCTATTACTCTCTAATAAGATCACTCTCTCTCTCTCTCTCTCACACACACACACACACACTCCTTAATAGTCAAAATTTGTAACATCTCCCCTCCCCATTAACACCTCTTATGTAGGGGTATTAATTAGATGGGTCGGATTAAGTTAAGGGCCAATCTAAATATGAACCTTGACTTGAACCCAAACTAATGTCAAAACCCCAATTTGCCCACCAATTGTGGGGTGAAACAATTTTCTTCTTATATAAAAGTCTAAAGAAACCATTTCTCGTTTCCATGGGATATAAGTTTTTTCTCTATTTTTTTTTATTAACTTAG
Source organism: Nelumbo nucifera (assembly GCF_055504915.1). NCBI lineage: Eukaryota > Viridiplantae > Streptophyta > Magnoliopsida > Proteales > Nelumbonaceae > Nelumbo > Nelumbo nucifera. The sequence goes on from NC_142651.1 coordinate 109,313,658, forward strand.
TGTAGATTTGTTTTGATGGATTCTTTTGGTTCAACAATAAAATGTAGTAAAAAAGTAGTTAACGTGAACCTTTGGTTATCCTTGTTAATTTAATTTTGAAATTGTTTCTTTACTTGGTTATTGATCTCATATTAAGCACATTTTTTTTTGGCTTTAGAAGACTATAGTGGAGAGTAGTCCATCCCCCAAACCCTTAAATCCCAACCTTAGTGGTAGTGATATTTGAAGCTCAATAATTGAAAAGAAAAGAAAAAAATACCTTTTCCCACAATTTTGTATTTAAAAATAGGGCTACAAATAAATTGGATAAGATCCAATCCGATCCGAATTTGAAACGAAAAAGCTGATCTGTTAACTTAACGAATTGAATTCAGATATTGGCTGATCCGATCCTTTGTGACCCGATCCGATCCGTTAATTATGAAATATTTTATATAATTATATATTTTATATTTTAACATAGTACCATATCATATAAATGAATATAATATATTATTTATATTGTATAATATAAATACAATTCTAATTGAATTGGATATCTGATAATATATTCGAATTCAAATCATCCTTTTGAAAATTCGATGGATCCTTGTTGTATTTGGATAGTCAAATTTTCTTAATTGGATTGGATCGGATAGGTCTTTACCGAATCCTATCCGATCCGTTTGCAGCCCTATGTAAAAAATTAGAAATGTATAAAAATGAATCAATGCTACTTCATTTTTCTCTCTTAAAAATACACTTTTAAAAAACAACTCGTACATCACACGGGTTATTGCTTGTACATATATATATTAAAACAAAGCGGTCAAGAAATTTTCTCCTTTTTTTGAATTCTTTTATTTTTTTATTCCATGTCATTTTCAAGACAACCAATGAGATGCACTTTCCCAATAACCTAAATAATTTCTTCTCCTAAACTACCTCCCCCACTATCCCTTAGTCGAATTGGGAAATTTATGAACCAAAGCCGACCTAAAATACTAGAAAATTGAGCAACTCAAGTCAAGTTGATTGGGTTGGTTGGTTTCAACAGTTTGATGAATAAACCTAATTGAAATTAATTATTGTTATTTTTGTATTATAAAAAATTTATTAAAAGTAGTATATAAAATATGAATAATTATTAATTATTTAAAAGTTAAAAATATAAAACAATTGTATACTCTTATGTGTTTCTATTAGGGTCATTTACTAGAACACACCTTTAGGGATGAAAATTTTCCCTATCCCCGATGGAGACCCAACTTCCCCAACCTGATGGGGCCAAGGATGGGGATTGTTTTGGCGGGGCAGGGGCGGGGACATGGATTAATAGGAATCCCTAGTCGGGGTCGGGGATGGGCCGCCCCGCCCCAACCTTGATTATATATATATTAAATGTACTATTATATTTTTTATATTATATATATTATATATCAAAACATATTTAAAACATTATTTATAATTTAAATTTTTTATTTATTTTCAATAAATTTATTTTAAAAATACTATTATCTAAAAACATTTTGGGGATTTAGGTCCCCATGGGGAACCCATTCCCATCGGGGATCGGGGATGGGGTTAATTTCAAAATTGGGGTCGGGGACGTGGAATATGATCCCCGCCCTAAACCCGGCCCGTTGCCATTTCTACACACCTTATAGTTTTACATATTTACTTAAACCTACCTTATAGCTTTAATTTTACTAAAACATCCCATATATTTTACAACTTATTTACTTAATCAACATTTCATTAAGGAGTGGTTGTTTTGCCATTAGACCCATGATTTTTTATTCCAAAAATACCCTTAACACTTTTTTGTATAGAAAAAAAATTGACCAAATATAGCCAATAGAGTGGTTGCCCATGTCTTATTAAGGGAAAAAATGGTATTTTTATTTTTATTTTCTTTTGATTAAATTTATTTAAATGAACATTAAGGTCAATACTGTCATTTTCCACTATTATCTAATAGAATATTGATTAAATCCATTGCAAATTGGAAATGGTATTTTAGTAAAATGCTAACTATAGGCCCTTTCTATTATTTAACTTTCGTTTATTAAATCCCGTTCATCATCGCACTGGGTCCCACTAGTAACGTATAAAGAAAAGAAAAAGGAAGTGAGGTGAGGTGAGGGATCCGTTACTAATGTAAGAAGTCACCACAAACCTCGTACTTTTAAATTAAATCATAAAAAAATATAAGTCAAAATAAAAGAACCTCTCCCGTCTTAATTTTTTCTAATAAAATCCATCTATTCCTCAAATAAAAACCTCTAAGTCTTAATCGTTTCTAATTAAATCCATTACTAATGTAACCAATGAGATCAAACAACAATGAAAAATGTACAATACAAATTTCACTGAAAAATTCGATTATCAGCTGCCCAAGTAGGGGGAATCATGGGCCGGGATCAGACTGGGATAGAAAAATGATCACCACCATGTGCAATTCAAAATCGAAGGTACTGATCTCTGAATCGCTGTTGTTTCGGCCTGTTTATTGGCTCTTATTTCGGCCAACGACAATTGTTTATAATTTTCAACAACGGTTCTTTTGATCCATCTCGAAGTTATAGTCAATCAATTAAGAATGGTGTTAGCGATTTAGCGTAAAGAAAGGAAAAAACAAGGAAAGAAATGAGGGTCTGCAATCAATTTTTTTATTTCTTTCTCTTTTTGTATACGATTGCGAAGGATGGTGTTAGAGGGTCAATTTCAAGTCTAAGGTACCTTCTCCGTCTTCTTTTTTTTTCTCTTCTTGCTTGTAACGAGGAGGTAGGAGCTGTATCAGAGGCCTCGTAAACTTGATTTCTTCCTCGAAGTCTACCATTTCGAACTTGGGAACCCAGCCCGACTTCTTCTCCTGCACATCCATCAGCTTCGTCCTCTTCCCCGGAGGCGAATAGGACGACTCGTTAATTTCCAATCTTCTACGATCGCAGGCGTCTCTGAAACTTCTGATCAACGCAAAGAACCTCTCAACCTTCTGTTCTTCTTCGTCTTCTTCCTCTTGGATCTCTTGATCACGTACACGTTTGTTGCTCCTAACCTTTCCCATTTGTGGCCAAAAACCTCTCAACCTTCTTCTTCTTCTTCACCTTCTCGATGTTTGGTTTCTTTCAGCGATGAAGCGCAGAGGTAGATGCTTATATATACACGGTTGTGAGTGGCGTAGCCCTGCCGACCAGTTTTCGTCACCAGAGAAACGTGGAACGCGGAACGGATGGCATATTTCGGCTGAGGCGTAGCCTCTGACGAAAAAAACAATCACGTCATGGCATAGCGAATCCATGGGAAGAGTGATGACGACCGAGTCGTCATGTGGGCGCTCGCGGGTTTCATTTTGGTTGTGGGTTTGGCTCGGCCCACATCCAAGGTTCAACAGCCAAGTTGGCCTTCTTTGGCGTTCCAATGAACTGAATCGAAACAACCGTTGATCAGACGGAATGAGGGGAAGTTGATCTGATACATCGTCATCTTATCTTTATTGTTTAGTTGGTTCAAAATTAAAGCTGATCACATCACGTCACATCACATTTACATCCAGAAGAAGTGATAGGGTCAACTAATTAGTAAAAAGTAGGGAAAAGTACGAAGACACATTATGCAGAATTCTGAATTCCAGCCCCTCTTACATATACCCCTGTCCCCCTATAAATCACATCTGCCCGTGAATTTGACATCAATTCACGGTGGTCAGGATGCATTCACCCTGTACTTTGTATCTAATAAATTCTGAACTGAGCTGATCTCTCTAAAAAATACGGATATATTTATGAGAATATAGATTCAAAGGCTAATCCATTCGTTCGTCAAAACTACGTGCGGTTGGACATCGCGGTTAGACATCCATCCATGAATGGTCGTTTTCTGTTCTTTTCTTGAAAATGAAATCTCATTGGTTCATTTTTTCATTTCTATTTGTTTTGAATCAAATAGATTATGAGAATAAACCACTCCAATTTCGATTTCAATACCAATTCTGATTCCAACAACAAACCAAACGGACCCTAAAAAACGAAGAACAATCGTACTTCAATTGTAAAACGAGATATAGCACCAGCAACATGATTAGCTTTTCGAAGAGTAAAGAGTTGAGGTGTTCACGTTGCAAGCATCAATTAAAATAATACAATATCAAAACGATACGAGTGATCGGATCAGCTGCCCACTGAGCACGCTCCACATGCCCATCCCCTCTGTGCATTGAGAACATCTCCCGTGCATGTGATTGGGAGATATTCCTATTACACGGAGGGGATGGGCGGTGAGGCGCCTCACTCTGTGGTCCCTCGAATCTCGATAAGTGGGTATCGATACATATAGATGGAGGCACCTCACGGGTCGTAATCTGAGGCACTACCTGCTCTGCCCCAACACAAACTGTGGTCAGATTAGCTGTGCAGCCGATTGTATAACCAATGACAACGCCTCATTCCGGCCATAAATTCTAAGCGAGAGTGATTGTAGGTCATATGTATTTAATGACTGGCATCTAGGGGTGGATTTGAGTCGAGGCAAGCCGAATACTATTAGGTTCAAGTTCGGCTTGAGACTGTTCTATAAAGTTTGAGTGTGGTTTGAGCCTGAATCTTGAGCTCGAGTTTGGTTCGAGTAAAAAATTCATAAGTTCGAGCTCAATTTTGAGAAAAAATATTTTAAAAAAATTATATATAAAAATATTTTTTATTTGATATTTAAAAAATTAAGAATTATAATAATTAATAATTATAATATTTTTATTATATATATATATCCGAACCAACTCGCAAGCTGATCTCTAATAGGCTCGAGCTTGACTTGTTTAATAATCAAGCCAGTGAATTGGGCTCGAACTCGGTTGAAACCGAGCTCAACCGAAATTTTCATAAGACAAGCTTGAGCAGTTCGTGAAAATCTCGGCTCGTTGCCACCCTACTGGCATGGCATATATATAGAAACAGATATACAAGATTATATCTGCATAACAGATTGGACCCTATTGGATACAACTAGCTAGATCTAAATTTAGTTTTTTCAATATTTGAATTCCAACCGAATTTTGTCCATTGGGTTTGGACTGAATTTAGATAGTGATTATCATGTATCAAGTAAAATGAAGATAACTTGTGTGATTATCATGAATTCAGATGAAAGATGTATTGCAGGCATAGATAAGATTATGGTAGTCATGTTTTTTTTTCTTTTATATTGATAATTAATAATGATGATTATTTAAGTTTTATAATTTATGTAGTAATTTACCTTTATTAACAAAAATGATTTGTTACAAGTTGAAAGGGACGAAAAGAGCTGATTATAGGTAGACCCAAAAAGATATGAATGGAAGTAATAAGAAATGATTCAAGTATCTATAATTTAATGATACATATGACACCGAAGTAAAATAGGATTCATGTCACTGACCCCATGTGATTGGATAATCTCTTTGTTCATTTCCACAGTTGATATAGGCCTTATGTCTACGGGTGGCTACGAGCTGAGTTCGAATAATAATAATAATAAATTATATATAATAATAATAAATTATTATAATTCTTAATTTTTTAAGTATCAAATAAAAATATTTATATATATATATATTATTTTTATAAAACAGTTTTCTCAAATCAAACTTGACCTTGAGCTTAAGCTTCGTACTGTCTTGGTGAGCCAAATTGAATAACTAGCTATTTGGCTTGACTCAATTTGAATTCACCCCTACTTATGTCTCACCCCACCTTGTATAGCGAATGTTAATAATATATGGATAGACATTAATTTTGGAGACTTTTTGGGAATTCTTTCTTACAAGGAGTTATTATGCGTATAGTATAAGATGTTGAACAATATAAATCTGACTGACTTCTATGAGTTGAGATTAAAATCATTTCTACCCAAAATAAAACGGAAAAGTCTGGACAGGTTCAATGCAGATTTCTGCTTTTTACTATAAAGCTATAAATATTGAAAATGTCAACAACGCATACTTATGTACCAACGCCCGCTTGTAAATTGACATCAATTCCAAACTGATACCTACCCAACAGTACTGCTCTCGTCCCTCTCGTATTCCTACGTCGGTGTTATACGGCATATGCCAAGGTCTAGATTCTAAGTTCTAGAAGCTCCGGATGTTGTAACACAAATAAATGTGACCGGAGAATGCAACTTGCTTAATTTGAGAATAGAAAAACCAAGAACGGAGGGAGCAGGGTATGGTGTTTTAATAGACGTTGGAAAGAGAGATGACAGCCCACGTCCCGACCAAATGTTCAAGAGTAGGCAACTTTCAGCCCACTAGCCCAGTAGTGCTCCACAACTTCAACTTGGTAGGCAAGGCATGCTTTATATATGTACATATTTTAACCTATTTCTATTAAAAATCAATACAAACAAGACCTTAACCGCTTTCCATGTTTGTGCCTCCCATGTGAGAGATTTCTGTTTTTCATTAAATTACAATAAACTTTTACCCCGCAATTTTCCATTCACGTGTTTGTGTTTTCAACCCCTTATCGACCCAACCGGTCGTACAGCTATCCTCATCACAGTTTTGGTTTTGGGCTATTAGCCAACCCATAACCCGTTATATGCATCCATCTAATTAAGTGTTTTCATCCACCCGAACAATTGTACTGTTTCCCCATTGACCCGTTCAATAGACAGATTGCCATCAAAATTCTAATATCAACAACATCATGAGTCCACTCATTGATACGGAGTTGAATCACAGACGTATAGTAGGGGTGCCAATTGGACCAGATTTGGTCCAATCCGATCCTTTCCAATAAATATGGACCATGTCCAATCCATATTCTGGACCATTTTGGATCTGTCCAATTTGATGTCTGGACCGTCCAATCTGTTCAAATTGTTTTAGTTTAGATCGGTTCTAACCCAAACTTGATTGGATGGTTCATTGACACCTGCATTCTTATCCTCTATCAATGGATTAAATATTAATGGGCTAGATGTTATTTCAATTTAACCAAATCCAATATAAATCCAATGAGAACTGAGAATGGACCAGGTCCAATCTAACAAATACTTTGGACCATTAAGTCTGGATTAGTCTAATTCAATGTTTTATTGGTTCGTCCAATTGATCCAAATTAGATTTTGATTTAAATGGGGTCCAACCAAAACCAATCTGCTGACACCCCTATGTATAGAACGTATGGACTGGACTAGAGGGATAAGTAGGGGTGTTCATGGTTAACCAAACCATGGGACTGTTTTCCAAACCGAACCAGTATTACTAGTATTTGAAAAACCAGTAACCAAGATCAAACCGAAGCCAATTGGTTAATTGGTTGACTAGTTCGGTTAATCCCAATTCGGTTTGTTGGTTTTTTATATTTATAATATATATTATAAATAAATATATAAATATATTATAAAAATACTATAAATACATATACAATATTGTATTATAAATAATATATATATATATATATATATAAATATGCATATAGTATATGTATACCGATTGGTTTGATTAACCGAAATGTTTGGTTAAGTCTCATCGGTTTAGTTTGTTTGATTTTTAGGTTTTTGATGATCACCCCTATGATTGGCCTATGAAGAACAAAGCATATAACAACAAGACAAGATTAAAGTTCTTTGCATCACCCCTAGGTGCCTCCTGTCTAGGCGTTGCCTAAGTGATAGGTATGGATTTTTTTTTTGAAGTAAAAAACATATATCCTAGGGTAGTTCCCTAGGTTCCATAACCATATTTCCTTAGTAATTATCTATAATTTTTACAAAATTTTTGGAGATTCAATACAGCAGTTAGCAATGTTTATGTTGATTAAACCCTAATAAATAACGAAATAATAAAAAAAATAGTATCTAAATGCATAAATGAATATTTTATTTTAAATATGTCTAATTTATAATTATAATCTCAAAAAAATTAAGAGTATAAAAGTATTTTATAACATAACATATAAAATTGCTTGACGATTAGGCGATGTAAGCTTCCAAGGGTGCCTTATCACCTAGGCGTCACGTCGTCACTAGGGGTATCAATTGGACTGGATTTGGTCCAGTCCATTATAAATGGATCAAGTCCAATCCAATCCAATTTGGATCGATCCAATTCAATGTTTGGACCATCCAATTTGTTCAAATTCATTTTGATTTAGATTGGTTTCAACCCAAACCTGGTCCATTGACACATATATTCTTATCTTATATCAATGGACCAGATATTGGCTTAATCCAATCCAATCCAATATAAATTTGTTATGGATAGACCAATTCGTCCAAATTGATTTTGGACCAGACGAAGTCTAATCCAAAACCGATCCATTGACACCCTTAACCGTCACCTTGACAACCATGTTTCCTACAGAATGTTCTTAGGAATACATGGGATGTACTTTTTAATAATGGGAAAATCTATGATGACAAAAAGACATGGTAAAAAGAAAAGCTTTGACCAATCAAAACTCACCCGTGAATTTTGATAAATACCAATGAAAACTCACTTGTAAAAAAAGACCAGTTTTGATTTGAAGAACCATAAAAATGTATCAACCATTATATATAGGACTTCAACTAGGACACTTCATCATGCATGGTATTTTCATAAGAGGCCTCATTGTCCACTTCCTTCTCTCTCAATATATATCCACTAGCAAAACAATGAATCATCGCTCTCTATGGTAGAAAGGGTCTCCGTCCCTTCATCACCCCCAGTCACTGCAATTAAAATGCATATTCCTCTTCCACTTCTAGCATTAACAAATTTGTCTTTGTCCCATATACTATGCATTGTTACTTTCATTCTAACTTTGATAATTATATCACTTTCAAGCAACCCTGGTGTTTTCAGTTTGACAATGTATTCAGGTCCTATAGTTCAAGGCAAGGAGCTGAAGCTTGGGAAAACATTAAACTAGAATAACCTGTTGTGGTAAGGTCATAGTCTCCATCAAGGTAATATGTTCAATTGAAAAAAAAGCATCCAACTTGTCACTAAGACTCAGTTTTGCATTCTACATATTTCTATTTGTACTCCTTCCAAACTGAGCTTAAAGATTTCTTTGCAGGGTAATATTTTGTAGTCTTAGTGAGCATCTTCGTGTTCTGCTTATATTGATCACATTGAATGGAGCAATTTTAAATCACCAAGCTTAAAAACATATTCGCAATATGACTAAAATATAGGCAATGCACATAGATTCTACTCTATATGGTCTTATGACCAACAACAACAACAACCTTGAGGTAAGGAACGAATAAATAAATTTTCAATTCAATTAAAAAAAAGAACAGCTTGGTAGGCATAAACTTTTGATGGTTAATACAATAAAGTCAAATTCCAAGCAATATTAACGTAGGGATACTTGGCGGGTTTCTAATCGCACCACGTGGCATCGGTTAGATCAAATCCTAACTGACCATCATCACTTTTTTCAACCACTCATAAGGCGAGGTTAGCTAAAAAAGGGGGTGTTTATCTCAAGGTAAGTATATTCAGAATCCCAAGAGAATCATTCTTGGCTATTAAGGACTAAACTCTGAGCCTTTGTCTCTTGCCTGGTCTGACCCCTCTTAAACACTCGACTAACTTTACCATCAGAGTCTCTGCCCCTGGAATAACACCCGGGGCCTTTGACATATACTCTTCTCTTGTTTTTAAATCGAATCTGTCGGACTCAAACACCAATGAAATCTCCTTATTGCCATCGGCATCATATTTGACAGCAACAAATATCAATCTAAGATCTTAATCCATTAACTTCTTTATCGAATGCATACCAACATTCTGCAACCATGGGAAACAAGAAACTTTCACGAATTCTTATTTCAGATGCTTCTTTAGGAATTTTCACTTCATATGATAGCAGTGTTTCTGATTGCTCTTGCAACTCACTCATCCCTCTACATTTTTCTGTGTGGATTTAATCTGAGAATTGAGCTTCTCAAGTATCAAAAAATTTTGGCTGAAATTGGCAGTAGTACTACTACCATGGAACCAGCACGACGCAATTTGAAACAAACCAGCATGCATGATCTATGTCTCGAGTACAAACCAAAAGTGCATCTTTCAACTTCATCAATTTAGATCTACCAACTTATCAATCGCTTAATAAATGGAACTTTTATCTATTAAAAAAATCGGAATTCGGATAATCATGATAAGGAATTGAAGTTGGAATAGCCAAATGGAAATGAAAGGGAAGAACATCTTATCGGTGTACTTACAAAAATACTACCAATGTCTAATTCAATTTAATCCAATAAATATTTTGGATCATTTTGGACCAGTCTAATTCAATGTCTGGAGCCATTGAATTGGTATATGTGTTGGTAATAAACATGGTTTTTGAATCGTCATTGATGCAGACAGTCAGACCGTTTGGCCAAAAAACCATTCAGACAATCAGTTCTGTTTTACCCCAAATCCAGTCCCTGACCAAAAACCATTGAAAAAGTCAATGATCCGTTGACCGGGGTGGTCGAACCATCGACCTGTCAACCTATTCAACAGTTTTGGTCGTTTTTTTATTTTTAATTATTTTTTAAAATTTTTGTCAAAATGGGCCATCCATTTGAACCAGACAGTCGGACCGTCGACCCAGAAACCGGTGGCCAGAACCATTCCGTTTCCGGGTCATTTTTTAAAACCATGGTAATAAGCATCAGCCATCTGTAGCCAGGTTCCCTAGTTGAGTGCTTTTCAAGATCCATTGGAAATTAAAGTTTTATATAATTTGTTTTCCTTGTCTATAATTAAGAGTGTAAATCAAATGGCAACCAATGTTTTATGCCTGATGTTCACTCTTTAAATGAATGGTAAAGCTAATCAATTCTATCCCTGTTATCTTAGTCCATTTAAATGAATAACTCTCTCTCTCTCTCCCTCTCTCTCTCTCCTAAACATTTTGTTGGTAGATAATTCAACAAGTTGCAGCTTCCTTGTCGGAGGTACTTGCATCAAGCATCTGAAAACTTTCTGTTAAGAGGAAAAAAATTTATGGATTGTGAACCAAAAGAAAGAATTTGGATATATGGAAGGGTGAAAGAAGAGAAAGATATATTACAGTCGTGTATTTTCTTGGTCCCTGATCACAAAAGCAAACCCAAATCTATAATTGGCTGAGTGCATAAAAATGCATTATCTATGATGTAGTTAGTTTTGTGTATCATCTATATCTATATAAATACTGGAACTGTATGCTACGTTAGATGGATTTTCCCATCTTTTGTATTTCCAACCCTTATTACATGTTTTCTATTTTAAGGTGTTAACCGTTCTTCATAGATAGTTGCAAGCAATTTCATGTGTTGCACTGCATGTAAATATGTAGTTCTCTTTTCCTTTTTGCTTTACAGTTGATGCTCATCTGGTCTTTCTGCCACATACATAAAACTTTTCATCTTTCATCTTTCTTGATTTTTGTGTAAATTGGGTTATATGTTCTTAGCAGTAGATGCCATATGTACTCTGTCCTTCAATTTCCTTCTTGTTCTGTTCTTATTGAATCACGTTTGTTGCTTATAGAACACTGATTTTTTTCCCAACAGCATCATTAGCAAGTTAATAAGAATATCAACTCAAGTAATTCACTAATTTATTTTTGTTTTTGGTCATTGTAATGAGTATTAATGATTTCTTCAATTTTGACATTTTCATTGTGGGGAGACAAGAAAAGATTCCAAGATTGTATAGGGTTAAGCTTTTGCAGGAATAAGAATATATTTTTTTTCTTCTGAAACAGGGCAGTATTTTTCAGGTAACTGCAGCAGGAAAAAGACTGATAAAAAGAAGAAATAAAAGCAAAAAAGAAAAAAAAAGGAAAACATTAAAAGCTACGAGCTAGAGTCAAGAGAAAATAACCCAAAACAGACAACGAAAAACACAGTGTTGGCCATGGAGGGCAACTCTTCAATCTGTAACTGCTATGCTGTACCATAACAACTTTTTCGCAGTAACTTTCAGAGACAGAGAGAATGTTTTTAGACCCAAAAGGATGGTTCACACTTCCCAGCAGTATTTTAGTACTTCAGTCTGCTCTTTTATCCTATCTGTACCAAAAACCAGATAGAACCTTCAAAACCAAACAGCCTAGTTGAATTTATAAACCGACCAATCCATGGCGCAACGTTAGCCGATGATCAGTCTAGTTGAATTCTGGACTAAGCTTGAACCCATCTAAGATTTTGTTACTGGATGGAGCAGGAAGCTTTATTGTGAATGGCCTGGTATTACGAGAAGAACATTGAAAGATTCCAACTCCTCTGTGTCAGCTGATGTCCATCCATATAAGAGAGAAGCAGAAAAGCTTTTTATATGTTAATGGGGTTCCACGCAACATTGTATTGTATAAAGTGTGTTAGTGAGATTCTCTCTCTGTCTGTGGATTCCTTTCTCTTTTGGGTTACTTTTGTGCAGCTTTCGATATCCACATTCTTCCTCCTCCAGCAGTCCAGCCCCAATCCCTGGCAGTGAGCTTCAAACCTCAAAGTTAAAGTTTCAAACAAAAGGGTCCCCTGCTGTCTCACAGTGCCACAGAAGTGCCCATTTATATATCAGAATCTTTTGATATAATTTGCTTATACATAATGGATTCAATCCAGTCAGGTTGAATCATGAATGGAATCAGGTGGGACATGATATTTCACATAGTATGATGATGACGATGATGATCAGAAGGTGGAGATGATAGACCCAGTGTAATGCACATTTGTCTTTTACAGTTTAAAACAGATCTGCCAAACTACTTTATACATCAAAGTTCTAACCGGGTCTATCATGCCTTCCTTCTGGTAGGGGTGTCAATTGGACTGGACTGGTAGGAGTTCATTACAAATGGACCAGGTCCAATCCAATCCGATGAATACTTTGAACCATTTTAATTTGGATCAGTCCACTTCAATGTATTTATACTGTACATATTCTGTATTTGTATTCCTCCCAAACTGAACCTAGCTATATGGAAACATCTTGGGATTGGGCTATCTGTAAACTCTACAAAATTGTTTCCTCCAGGGTTCATCAGCTAGCTAGCAGTTAAGAATTTGCTATTTAAACAGTAACAGAACCGATTAGGGAACTAATTAAAGCCTGATTAAGACAATGGCAAAGAATTAAAAGTGATACAAGTGGGAGACCGAATAGACAAGGAAATGGATGACTCTATGAGGGGCTTTAAACGGCAGAATCCAGTGACTATTTTCTTCTACTCTCACTTTTCTAGAAAGAATGAGTATTGAGTAGCACTAGACGGAGCACGTTTGTTAAAAGTTAGGTGGTCTCTAAGAAAGACCCACTTCGGGGAGATCAACATCTTGTCTACTATAAGTTACAAAACAGCCAGAGAGAGAGAGAGAGAGAGAGAGAGAGATGAAAAAAAAGGGAAGTTTGGTGGGTCGCTTTTGGAATTTAGGTCGTGCACCGTCCTTACCTTTTCAGAGCACGTAAGCCTACCTTCAACCCATGATTATTGTAGACGTTACGCGTGAGAGAGAGAGAGAGAGAGAGAGAGAGAGAGAGAGAGAGAGAGAGAACAGCCATCCGCCGTGCACCACTTCCGCACTCACATATCGAAGTCACTGTGAGATCATGGTCAAAACCTACTCCCCTTCACTCACTCTCAAAACATATTCTCTTCGTTTTCCGTTATTATTGCAGTCCTGTTAATGGGTTCTTTTTTTTTTTTAATTCATGAAGACATGAACAGATGAACTAACTCACTGCCGCGTTATATTCTTCTGTTTATCTTGTTCTCCTCAAAGGTACTTAGGCCTGAGCAACAGGTGGAGTATGGAATCGAACATCTTTAGATTATCATCTATATGTGGGCGGCTCTTTTCATGCAGAATCAAGACAGGCAGGAGCAGGATTTGTTATTAAATCAAAACTTGACACACTTATTTGTACAGGCAGCAGAAGAGTGGATGCAGTAGACAGTACTAAACATGCCGAATGGAGAGCCTAATTATTTTTTGGTCTCAATCAGGCAATCTCGAAACAGATTAGATCTCTGGTAGTCTTTACTGATGCAAGTGCTTGGCTTCTATAATCAGACGGAGGAGGATTGGATTATCAAGCCCATCAAAGACGAAATTATATATGCCTATGTTTAAGTTTTTTGATATTATATCTGCAAATCATATCAGTAGAACTCTAAACTCGGCTGTTCTTGAACTTGCTCATTGCATGTAAATATAATCATACTATAAATTCTCGACCTTAAGTCTTCTCAATCTCCCCATCCTGCTATCCTTTCTCTGTCTCCCGTATATAAACAGACATGAACTATCTACTCGCTTGCTGAAAAGTAAGCAAACCCACGAGACAGAAAGCATTTAATTTGTTGTGTGACTATCAGTAATTATTTTAATTATCTAGATTTTATTGAGCAGGATCATGCATAGAAAGAAACGGAAAGGTTCCTATTAACAAGGTGACAATTAATAATTGTCATTGATCAATATTTAATGTTGACCAAATCTTAATGGATAGCCATATGTTATAGGCCAACTACTGTGATACTTCGCCTGTTCACACCCATTTCAATATACAAAAGTGCTCCAAGTTTTCTGAACTTGGATATAAATTAAAAGCTGTTGTATCTCTCAAGACTATATACATTAATGTCGTCTCTAACTTTTCTATGGAGTGATAACTGATAAGTTTGAGTGATCGCCAGAAAGAAAAAGAAAAGGAGTAGAAAACTAGTGTAGTGGAGTCTGGATGAAAAGTAAAAAAAAAAATCTCTTAAACTAAAGTTACAGTGGAAACAAGGTATATATATGGTGGAGCATACATAGTACATCACTCCTTAATTTTCCCAACTATATTATATTATACTTTTCATCTCTTACACTTTATGAAATTTTTCTCAGCTCCTAATTAAGTAAATATTATATATAAATAGAGAGAGAGAGAGATTTGCTTTACATGATGTAGTCTAGTGATTCAGCAGTGTTCTATGTCATTCTCCAGTATCGACCTTGGTATACCATCCAGCAAGCAGGAGACTGGTGGAATGGTAAGCGTCTCTGAAGCGCCATAAGCATTCCAACAAAATGGATCCAACACAAACTCTCCTTGAGCAGGAAGAAGTTCCACATCCGAGAGGGTTAGGTTGGTGCATGGGACTGAGTCACTGCAGGCAAAATGCATTGGTGGGCTCCTCACATCATAAGTCCCCTTGATGTTTGTATATGAGATATCCGAGACAAAGACCGCAGAGGTTTGGTTGAGGCAGCCTTTGGTGAGGCAGTAGAACTGGTCTATTATGATGGGATTCCTCACAGTGTCCATTCGCACATTGTTGAAGCTCACCCCAGATACAGACCCTGATCCTCCTTGCCATGTCTTAATCCGAACTCCATTATCTGAGTGCTTTATGACTGAATTGGTAACTGTGATATTGGAAACACAGGCTCGCGAGTTACGGCTTCCTAGACTCCCAATGCTGAACAGAAGGAAAAAGTATATATATATATATGAAGTTTGTGAGCTTCAAATGAACATAGGTGATACATTAATTCATCCACAGAAGGGAGAGTTCATCAGGGTCTGTATATATATATATATACCTGATTCCATGGCTGGGGCCGCATGTGATATTGTTTATGTCTACGTCATAACAACCAGATCCAATCGATACACAATCGTCGCCTGTAGTGAGGATCAGTTAGTGCACAACACAGTAAGATGTATTTTGTGAAAATATTGAGAGATTCTCTGCATATATATACCATTTGAAATGATGGAATTATATATCCGGACAGAGTTGGTGTTCTCTATGTGAATTCCATCAGTGTTGGGACTGTGAGAGGGTGACTTTATGGTAATTGTATCTACATGGACGTTTCTGCAGTTATCAAATCTGAAGTGGAACTGGGGGCTGTTCCGAATCTTAAGCCCCTGAATGGTTAGGTTGGAGCTCATGAAGAACCTTATGGCCTGCATTATTACAAGATTATGTCTAAGAAAAAAAAATCTTTGGTGCATTAATTAATGTATAACGTAAAAACTAGGAAATAATTAATGGTCGATCATGATGAACTTACTACAGGGCTATCACAGGGTCCGGGCAACGTCGTTCCATTAACTCCCTGTATCATGGAAACAGTTAGTCATCAAAATTTAGACCCCTGAAAATTAAATTTGTGGAGTTCAGAAAGAAATTTAGCTTCTCTACCTTGTGGGGTTTACAGGGAAGATTCCACCACTTTTCACCTCTCCCATCAATAAGACCACCCCCTTGCATTGTCATTCCATTGATTCTGTAGAATACCAGCCACTGGCGTCTACTGTAATTCTTAGGCCAAGACTCAGGCCCATCAGGCGGCATGAGAGCACCATCAATCTTCTCATGAGTTTTGAAAAAGTACCAACACCCAACACCCATCAGCATTTTCTTCTGTAATTTCTCTATGTAAACTAAAGCAAATTAATATGTGTTCAATTACAGATTAACTTTGAGATAATCAATCTCATCATATTACCTGAAACACCAAGCCATTTTGACAAGGGCCTGTGAAAATTGCAGACTGGATCATGAAGGAGTAGCCATCAGGAACAAGGAGGACTGCCGATTCGGATTCACAGGCTGCATCCCATGCCATCTTGAGAGCTGGAGTATCGTCTGTAACGCCATCTCCAACAGCACCAAATGACAGTACACTGAAGATACCACTAAAATTACTAGCTGCAGGCTCAGGTGGTGGTGAAGGGGGCTGTGAAATGAAGGAGACTCGATGGCCGTGCTTGTGCTTGGTATGGTTATGATGATGTCTAGCTTGAACGGAAAACAAGGAAATGCAGAAAACCAATAACAGTGCCCGGGCCAATTCCATGGCTGATCTTCTGGTTTAACTTAGATGAGATGAGATGGGAAACAAATGGAATTAATAAAGATGTATTCTTATTTATAGGGACAACGATCAGTTGGTCAAGAATCAGAACCGTGCCCAGCTTCAAAATTCAAAGAACCCGACTGGGATTTGAGCCCAGGTTTGGACAAGCTTTGCCATTGTCAGAAACTGGAACAAGGGGCGATAAAAAATGAAGTTACACACTCGACACTTCTGGAAGTCGGAACACACTCGACACTTCGTCTCCTTTGTATACGTGAACGTGACCACTAGCTTGGAACAAGTTACAGTGAGAGACGACAGAGAATCGATCAGCAAGGTCGGAGCCACATTTATAAATACAGTGAAGTAGTGGGAGTAACTCTTTTGAGGTCATTTAATTTACACCCTGCAAATATTTTAATGGACCGAGAACCGACCAATTGCATTGACACATATCTTTTAGAGAATGTGGAGTCCGCATATGACCGTCCAGGAAAAAAGGTGGAAGGATGGGATATGAAGAGATGGGATTGGGAGCAGGCGGTAATAGTCTAAGATCATCGCCCCCATGTTCTTCCCCATAACTTTCACTTTCTTTGGTCCCAAGTCTAGTTATTACGCCGCAGTAATATATTATTCAAAGCTTCTTTTAAAGCAATACCTTTTCAGTTTTCAGTTTCAGTTTGGTATCAGAAGCCCCATTTATTGAAGGAATCACAATTGCACTTGGCTGACAAGGAATATCAAATAGTATATATATATACCATCTGCACCGAGTTCCAGAAGCATTTGAATCGATCCAACACCACCCTAAAAGAACAAAGAGCTCATTCTGATAATAATCAGCAATGATCATTCCAAAAACTATCACATTCATTAACTCATAATTATAAATATATTCTTGCTTGATGAGCAGGAGCCATTACTCATTTACTTGTAGTTGTCAACGATCAGAAGATTCAGATTCAGCTAGCTAGAAGCGAAGAATTTTATCTTAATCAGGTTTCGCGAAATTTAACATTTGATAGTACTGGTGACTGATATGGGGATGGCGGTCTGGTTTCGGATTACAAATATTTAATTTTAGACAAGTCTTTGTTTAACAGGCCTGAAAGGAATAAATTAATTTTTCTTTTTCTTTCTGCTGCTTGTCTGGAGTCGTGGACATTGGACAAGCCACGCTGAGAATGTTGTTGAGAAGCGTAATCTACTGACCAATGATATTGTATGTGGTCGGGTTTTTGCCTCAGTCTCTTTTTCTCTGAAATATGTTAAAGCCCACTTCGGTTATCTTTTTGTCTGAAATGGGTATGTGCTAGGATGCTTGGCTTTTAAAATGAAATAAAATAAAATAAGAAAAGGCATGCATCTACTAATTAAAGTTGTAAAAAAAAATTAATTCAACGAAAATGGATAAAGTTTGGGACTGAAACATCTTCTTTGTATATATAGATGCATATCTACAAGAATATCATAGTTGCTGAAATATTCTTAAATTAATGCATTTTGTAGTTGATCAAAGTTTAAATAAAAGGGTTAGGATGTCATAATTTAGTAGATTTAATGACTTGAATTCGTGTTTAATTCATCTAGGAACATTATTATATAATTGTCACTGTAATTGAATCATGCAGCGAGATGGAGCTCCTTAAATCGTACATATACTTGATGCAGCTTTCTAAAGTTAAGAATCTATCAGGTTTTCTCAGATTCTGAAAGCTTTGAGTTTAAGTTCAACATTGTCAGCAGGACGTGTAACAATGAAGGGTTTCTCTGAACAGAACTGTTTGGTTTGGGTTCCCCCCTCCTCCCCACCCACGACCATTTGGCCAAGTCGTTCTAACTTCTAACCCCTCCTCATCATCAGGCTGCTGACCAGCTGGGGTTCAGCTCGTAGGCAGGTCAGCTTTGATCTTGGTGTCTTAGATAAACTGTCTAGCTTTCACTTTACAGTTGAGTAGCGAACAATCCATCTCAACAAGTACTGAATTCAAGCACTGAGGAACTAAAATATATATAGAACACTCATGGTGAAATTTATCATACTTAACAGTTCAGCTGCAGGGGCAATATCCATGGTTCCAAGAGGTAAAGTTTCCAACTTTTTGCAGGTCTCCTGCATCAAATCGACCCAGTTGTATGATTTTAACGCATCGAATGAAGTATATATATATATATATATATATATATAAAAGTTATGACCAGGGGCCCTGACTGGTTTGGTCACACCCCTAGAACCGCAATGTCTAAAAACCTAATAAAAACCGGCTGACTGTTCAGTTTAACCGAAAAATCTATGAACTGGTCCTGCTTTCATGAAATCACCTAGGTTACTAAGTAATTGAAATTCTAAAATGAGTGTAACAAAACCTAAATCCTTAACCTCTTATTTTCATATATAACTTAACTATCATTAATCCACCTTTTTAGCTGTGCTATTTAATGACTCTTTATTGTACTAGTAAGTGTGCACAAAGGTTGTCAGGGTAATGATTAAATTATGATAAATTCAAATTGGAGGTTCAACTGTTCAAGTTAGAGAGAGATTTTGAATAATGATTTGTGGTAAAGAATGACAAATTTTCAAATTAATGAATCTTGAATTACCGTTTAATATTTATTCCTAAAATTGCAAATATGACTGAATCACCTTGCCCATAATTCATAATAAGATTCGGGTCTTCCTCTATGGGAATCATAGTCACCAAATATGAGGGCTAAAATTGTAATAAAGGAGGCATAACAAAGCACCTCTATAACAAAGCAATGAAGTTACCTTCTTTACAAAGGCATATTTTTGGACCATCTCTGCCCGGAGCCTCTAAATGTATGTATTCTAGTAGTGCGTGAGGTGGACACCTAATGATAGATGGCAGTAAAGAATTTTATGCAATGAAAAAATTTATGCAATGGTACAAAGCCAAGACAACAAATCCGGAAGGACCAAAATCCATGTCTTTAATTCCTCTTTTACTTCCTAAAGAAGAATTATATGACATATTCGACAAATATTGATCAACACAATGATTGAACTGATAAAAAGGTATATGACACAGTCAAAGGCAGTTTCTCTACTCTCGTTCAACGACAATGGCAACATATGGCTTCAATGGTTAATACTAATAAGCACTAATATCATGTCTTCAATGACATCATATGGGCTTTAATCGTTTTTTGCCCTTGAGAAAATCTGCTTAATTACCAATAAAAGATAAAAAGTGAAAATGTACAACTCTAACATCCTCGCTTCCTCCTCCTCCAAACGAGAGTTCATACTCTCATACCCGTTTATCACTCGGCTCGTCTCATAACAAGTACTAACAGGCATGATGTTTAAATGGATTCTCAGTAGCTCTTGTTATACCGTCTGGCCAATGACTGCAATCAGCAACTTTGGGTTATTAAAGTTCTGACTACTATTACTTTGGGTTATTACCATGGTTTTCAAAACTGGATCAGTTCCATTTTTCTCTAAAATCGTTTTTTTCTTTAATTTGGTCAGCAAATCGCTGAACTGGTTGGTTAATCATTCGAATGGTTTTGACCGTTTTTCAAATTTTTTATTTTTTTGTCAGAACGGGTTGACCGTTTGGGTCAAATGGTCGGACCATTCGACCCGATAACCGGACCCCTGACTGATTTTGTTGCCTGGTCGGTTTTAAAAACCATGGTTATTACTACTACTTGTTGGGTTGGCCAAACACTTAAATGTCGGATGAGTCCAAAGATATGCAACCTTTACAAATGAGGGTATTGGGCCTCAAAAGCACAAAGACAAAATCGTGAATAATTGATTTAAGTGATAAATTAAAATAAGAAAAGGAAATGAAATTATATCGAAGAAGAAAAGGTTTTCTAAAATCCGATTGGTTCTTCGTCTCGATTTCGTGCTCAAGACTGCTTTATACAATTAAATGGTTGCTTTTGTGGTGGATTTCATCAAAACCCCAAATTTACTTAGGGCTTCTTGCTCTAGATTTTAGATCTCACAACTGTTCTTCAACAAATAACTTCAAAAATCAGATGTCGATCCCTTTAGGCTCACTTTGGAAGGAGTACAAATGTAAATTTGTAGAGCGCAAAACCTTGTATTTTATATTATTTTGTATGTATTTACACTATACATATTTGTATTTGTACTATTTCCAAACTGAGCCTTTGTTAAATCTCTAATGTTGCTGCAAATATTATCGTTCAATGGCTACCCTTGAAATAACCGAGTCAATTCTCGGATTCTTGGGGTGAATCGCAGAGGAGGCAAGTCATTCTTGGATGTGCAACGAATCTCCAAAATCAGTAGATCTATATGCTAATCGTTTGAGAGAACTCGAGCAAAAAAGAAAAACAAAAATAATGGAGCCTTTCTATCACCGTATGAAGAAGAACAAGGCAGAAGAGTAGAGAAGAAAACAAGGGTTCGAGCCAGTGTTGTTGTTGTGGTTATGGCCGTGCTTGCCGAGTTTGTTGTGCTGAGGATACCACTTGTCCTCATTTTCTGCAATCTGATTTACAGGAGGGAAATTTTAGAAATGTTGAGAAGGAACGTCGTGAGAATGGAAGAAGTGGAGTAGCAACCGTTCACTTTGTGGGAAATAAACGATCGTGGGAGTGTCGATCCCTTTGAATGTGGAAGATGAAACCACAAAGAAAGGTACTGAGAAGTGGAATAGTTTGTGAAAGATGAAACCGTTCGAGTTTGCATGGGAGGGAGATGAAACTAGTTGAGTTTGTGGGAGTGAGGGCATTGTTTTCAGTTTCTATTACCGTGAGAGTAAATGACATATATGCCCGCTATATTGCATAGAAAGGGAGGATAGAACATATCCAGTGAAAATTCCAAAAATAGGGGTATTCACTCTTTTATTACATACATATTTACCATCTATCCACTATATTCAAGTATATTAAAACTTAAATATATTATATATAATATTTATATAACCCTAATATATACATATATGCCACCTCATCAATGTTAACCGCTCTCTTCTTTGATTATATGACTGATCCGGTTCTCTGAAAATTGGTTATAACATGTTTGCCATAACAAAAATCCTAATATCTCACTACATTAAGAGACGCGACACAATTTTGTTGCATTCATGCATAACCTCTGGCCCTTACTAAAACGTGTGAAAATCTGAATCCGGTCCAATTGTGTATCAAAACAACCCATTACAGCTCAGAATCCTCTACTGGTAATGAGGTGAGTAGAGCCGTAGAGGATATGAAGCACTCATTTACGCATCTCATGCACCTTCTATTTTGAAAACTGTGGTTGTTCTCTTACTGCATGCAAACTCATTCCCATGACCTCCTTTTATTCGTCAAATCTAAACATTTTAATGTTTAAGCTCAGTTTAGGAAGAGTATAAATACAAATATAAATATATAGAGTGCAAATACAAGGTTTTGCATTGAACATATTTGTATTTGCATTCTTTTTAAATTGAGCCTCAACCTGTATTTGCACTATACAATATTTGTATTTATAGTTTTGAATCTTTTGATTGTGGTTGTCATATACACCAACCCATTTAATTGGAAGAGGCTTGGGAGGTGACATCGTAATAATAAAAAAAAATAAGCCCTGGGTCTGGATGCTGCATTATTGATGGTAGTGAATGAATAGGAATGGCAATTTCTACTCTATTCGGTGGATATCCACCCCAAGGGGCGGGTCTTCCTATTTGAAGGATGGATTTTGGGGCAGGGACAGGTTTTGGGATTCTACATCTCATATGGGTATGAATAGGGTATAGTATTAGGCCAAATGGCCCAAACCCAAGCCTCCCCGACACGCATATTGTTAAAAGAATATGATTTTTTTTTTATAGAAAAAAGAATATGAATTTTATGTATGGTGTTGAATATAATAATATTTTGAATTTTAAGTGAATGATAATTGATAGGTCATGCGGTTTTTACAAGTCTTAATCAAATAATTGGAAATTTTACTGTTTTTCATGTTATTTTACTTATTTGTTGCTTATATATAACAAAAAATAATAGAAAATTATATGTGGGTTTTAAGCCCAACCCACCCCTACCCTTAAATGCAGGGAGAGTAGGGTCAGGGAGGGTTTAACATTTTCATGTGTGAGGAGGGTTTTGATTCTCAAAGTCCAACCCGCTAAGATGCTACAGGTTTGGAGCAGGTATGGGTTGGGATGGTTAAAGAGGCGGGTCTAGAATTTACAAAACCCTCCCTGAACCTGCCCCATGCCATCCCTACGAATGAATCCTTGCCTCTTTGAGCTTCTTTGAGGTTTGTTGTTATAAGTGGTTGGTCTGGGTTTGAAATTGTTTTCGGTTGTTTTTCAGGCATGGGAGCAGATTCTCAATGGTGTGGATGGAAAAATCATATGCCGGTCCAGTTCCTGATCAATCCTCTTACACACCTAGAGTGAGGGGGTGTGCTTGGGTTTAAGGCCATGTTTGGGAGTGCTTAAATTAAAAATAAGTGCTTATTTTTGCATTTGGCACCTAACTTTTTCAAGTGCTTATTTTTTAAAGGAAACACTTATTTTATATTGGGTGTTTGGTAGTCTTTTTCTCTAATAAGCATTTGTGACTATTTTGTCCTTTATTTTCTTACAACTTTTCAAAATATACCCTTTAAAAGTACTTTTATAAAAACACTTTTATGAACGTACTTTTATGAAAACACTTTTACGAAAACAATTTTATAAAATTCAACTAGGGATAATTTTGAAAGAAAAAAATTGAATAAGTGCTTATTGTATAAGCACTTAAAAAGTTAGAAATTTGGGCTTAAAAAATAAGCCTTTGCTTTTAAAATAAGCACTTATTTCAGGCTTATTTCCCAAATACCAATAAGTGCATAATGGGCCAAATAAGAACTTAATTTTAAGCACTCCCAAACATGGCCTAAGATCAACTCAAGCCCAATTCTAAGAGTCAGGCATAAGACCTAAGCCTGGACTGAGCTCAAGGGATTCCCTGATTTGGCCAACCTATTGAGACACTCAGGTTTGCCCGTTAAACTTAGGTGGACCTATTAGGCCCAATGTATTAAAAATGTTCTAAACCAATTTAGCATCGATAATCTAAAACATTAAATAGAAAAATTGTATATTTTTGTGTATATACAAGTGTGTATGTATCTGTATGTATAGGGGTGTCAATGGATTGGTTTTGGATTGGACCCTGTCCAAACCAAAATCAATTTGAACAGATTGGACTGATCAACAAGACATTGAACTGGACTAATCCAGACTTAATGGTCCAAATTATTTGTTGGATTGGATTGGACCTTGTCCATGTGTTGGAACCAATCTAAATTATTTATATCAATGATATAAGATAAGAATATAGGTGTTGGTCCATGTGTTGAACAAATTTGGATGGTCTAGACATTGAATTGGACCGATCCAAAATATTCATTAGATTGGATTGGACTTGGTCCATTTGCAATGGACACACATCGGATTGGATGGGATTGGAACAAATCTAGTGCAATTGACACCCATATGTATGTATGTAGTAAGGCTGGGTTTGAACTGGACTATCTAAAGGCTAGGCCCATCCTCAACTTTAAAGAAAAAATGTCTAGGATTTCAAACTTATAAAAGTTCAAAGTCAAGCCTACATAGGGGAGGTCGTGATTATTTCAGAAAAGAAAGGGTGGAAATCTATGATATACGTGCCACCTAAATGGTTACTACTTTGGGGGTGTTCTTTTCTTGGATTTTAAGAAGGGGGAAAGTTGGTTAATGGGATTTTGATTCCCATTGACAAAGAAACCCATGTTCTTTTTTTAGATTTATGTGGGAAGTAGTAGGGGTGGCCACGAACTGAGTTCTTCATGAGCTACTTGAGCTCGATTCATGAAAAGCTTGGCTCAGCTCGGTTTCAACAAGCTTCGAGCCGAGCTCGAATAGCTACATCATAATAATAATAATAATAATAATAATAATAATAATAATAATAATAATAATAATAATAATAAATTTATAAAAAATAATATATAATAATAACTAACTATTATAATTCTTAAGTTTTAAATATCAAATAAAAAATATTTTTTACATATTTTTTATTTTTATAAAACATTTTTCTTAAGTCGAGCTCAAGCTCAAGGTTCTAGCTCGAACTGAGCTCGAGCCTCATACTACCTTGGCGAACCGATCTCGAATATCTAGCTATTCGGCTCGGTTAGGCTCGAATCCACCCCTAGGGACTAGGAAAAGTTTATTTTCCTAGGTATCACTTACCCGAGTAAATGATACCCATCTCCTAGGTGGGTAAATAAGTTTCCCACTTGGGGGGAAGTCACTAACACTTACACGGGTAAGTGCATTTCCCTGGATAAATAACTTACCAAAAAGCGAACGGGGCCTTTATAATACATGCTGATTGGTTAAGGATATCTCCGGTATAATAGTCGATTCCTTTAGTATTTGTAATAACCCTAGTTTCCCTCTATTTTTTTTCCAGAAATTAAGCATTGCCTAACCAACCTATTTACATTCACAACCTTTTTCCAAAAAGGGGGGTGGGGTGGCTAAATTTCCATCGCTTTTTGGATGGCATAATATGCAAGCGGATGAAATAATTTAAGGGCCTGTTTGGATTGTAGTTGGAATCAGAATTAGAATTAGAATCTTCGGAATCGGAATTGGAATAATTTATTTTCATAATTTGTTTGATTCAAACAGAAATGAGAATGAGAATTGGAATCAGCAAGAATGAGATTTAATTCCCAAGGGAGGGGCAGGGAATAGCCATTCCCTCAAATGGGGGAATGTCATTCCAGCAGGAATGGGAATGTGATTTTGATTCTGCCCAACCAAACAGTTGGAATCCGAATATTCCATTCCAATTCCAAATCTAGACCTCTATTCCTGCGAACGAACGGGGCCTAAAACAATTTGGAAGTCAAATCCCAATCTAATTAGTCTTAAACCGATGTCCAGAGTCCTAACCCCTATTCCTGTTAGAACCTCCTTAGCAAAAAGGCAGGTAGTAAACAATGACACATGTGAAATCTGTGGTGCAACAGCAGAAACTATCTTCCATGCCCTTTGTCAGTGTGAACTAGTTAAGAAAACTTGGTTTGACTCCAAAGCTGGCTTCAATCTTGTGCTCAAGTGAAGGAGGGTGCTCCTTTTCTTATCCAAAATACTGCCTATATATTGTGTTTCTTATGGAAATCAAGAAACTCTTTTCTTTTTGACAACACTAGCAGCTCTCTAAATTTGGTTTTGATGAATGTATACAAGCAATTGCAGCTCATGATAGGGACTTCGAAGAATTACTTAGAAGGTACAATGTATCTAAAACTGCAAAAGCTCCAGTTCTTTTTTGGCAACCTCCTCCGGTAGGACAAGTGAAAGTTAATGTTTATGGAGGGTTCAAGCATAATAAAAAGGGGAGTTTTGGATCTGTGACAGAGATTCAAATGGTTTTGTTTTGGCAGCATGTTTTGGTCCTGTTCTTGTAGCTTCATCTCTCCAAGCAGAGGCCATAGTTATGAGACAATGTTTGGATCTGGTTAGACTCTCAGGTTTCTCCAACTGTGTGGTGGAATCTGATTGTAAAGAACTTCTCTCAGCTGTCACTAAAATAGATCTCCCCAGCCCAGCAGCAGAGATCTCTTCTCTCCTAAAAGACATTGATAGTGCAATGGGCTTTATGACTGTTTCCTTTTCCTCAGATAGCAGAAAGCGCAGAGAGGTATGCAGGATCGAGGTTTATTTTTGTTTGATTGCTCGGAGGTTTATTTTTCTGTGTTTTTCCTCTCTGTTGCTTCTTTTTTTTTTTTCTGTTACATGTTTGTTAGTCTTATTTGTTTAAATGAAGTACTCCTTTTCCTATCCAAAAAAAAAAAAATCAATTAGTCTTAACCGATATCCTAGGTCCAAACCCATTTGTGATCATCCTTCTCAAAGCTTATTTTATCTAATAATCTGAATTGTTACCAAAAACCAGCTTATCTAATCTAAATTAGGAAGAAGATAAAGAGCCCAGGACAACCTGACACAGAAATCAGGTTGGAATTAAGCAGAGCAGCCCAACCCAAACCTTACAGGCACCAGCTTCGCGGAGAGCCAAGAATAACCACCCTGAGTAATGCGTGAGTATGATCCTGTCTCTGTCCCTGTCCCTCTCTGAATTGATTCCAATCCATCTTATCAAGGTGGTTTCGCCCATAGACAGTGGGAGATGTGCTCTGCTGCACCCATTTTCCTCGAACCGATAACTGATGACTCTCAGTCTCAGACAATACAATCTTTTATTGCGCTGCTAACCTGTAGCACAACTCTTGTCTTTCTTGACCTCAGTATTCAGAGCTCTGGTGCCCACTTAGATTGCCCGTTCCCTGCATCCCTTCCCTGGAACCATTCAAGCAAGGTCTCCCCTCTCCACTTGTCTAACTTGGACATCAGCATCTCCATGCAATCCAGAAAGAAACTATACTGAAAACCAGAATCATTATTATATATCAGATTCAAATGCTCTGCTTCTATAACTATATCAATCTGGATTCTGGCAGATAATTTAATACAAAATGAGGTACTAAAAATAAGCCCATTTCTGCTACATCACATCACTCTATAAGGGAAACAAACCCCAAAAGGGATGGAGCCTAGGCCAAGACTGTGAGTGACACAATTAATGCCCACTAAAAGTATGGGGCTCTTGTAGTCTCTGTACAGTATTCTCCCATCGATTATCAATGTTCAAAGTTGCAAACATCAAACACTCCCTAGCTAACAACCAAAATTTGCGGTTTCCGAGATGGACTGAGGTTCTCCGTCCAGCAAGCAACTAATGGGAGGGATGGTAAGGGTTTCTTGAGTCCCATAAGCATTCCAACAGAAGGGATCATCCACCAGCTCGCCTGCCGCAGGCAGAAGCTCTACCTCAGAGAGGGTGATGTTAGTGCATGCTACCGCGTCGCTGCATGCGAAGTGTATAGGTGGGCTACGCACATCGTAAGTACCCTTTATGTTCTTGTAGGACACATCGGTCACGAACACGGCCGAAGTCTGGTTTAGGCAAGCTTTGGCCAAGCAGTAGTACTGGTCTATGATGATACAGTTCCTGACGTTCTCCATCTGAATGCTGTCGAAACTGATCCCAGACACAGACCCCATTCCCCCTTGCCATGTCTTTATTCGGACCCCATTGTCTGAGTTCCTTATGAAGGCGTTGCGGACTGTTATGTTTGACACACATGCTTGTGAGTTATGCACTCCAAGGCTCCCAATGCTGCACCAAACCAAAACCAATATCAAGACTTTACTCACTCACCTCATCGCCACTCTAACGAATAAACAATTCACCTCAATCAACTAACCCTGTTCCTATTATATGCTTAATTGCGCTACACTTACAACAAGTCAACCCATTTCAATTTACAATAACTTTGGGTCTTTGTAAAAGTAAATGCAATGATTTCTTTTAAGGCCCCTTTTATTTATGCCTTTATATTGGGTCCTACAGTAAACGAATTTTTCAGAAAGTATCAATTCTCCGGGTTACCGATACCCTCTTGAAGGATGGATAAATTGCTTAACATTGGCACTGAAGTTAATCGGATAACTTTTGCCCAAAAAACACTTGCCCAGATAAACTCGCTTACCCAGGTAGGTGAAAATGAATGGAACTAAAGTGGCTCAGTTTTGGATCAATTGAATCATAGGAATATGATCACGTAAACACATACCTAATCCCATGACTAGGCCCACAAGTGACGTTCTCTATGTCGACATCTGAACAACCTGGTCCAATGGAGATGCAATCGTCACCTGTTACCCAAAAAATAAAAACAGGGTCATCATGTAGTCAAGAATTTAAGGTGTACTAGTTGATCAATCAATCATGGTGAAATTAAATTAAAGAATGTGGGTTGGATTGTTTTCTACCGTTTGCTATGATGGAATTGTATATTCCAACGGATTTCGTGTTCTCAATGTGAATTCCGTCTGTGTTAGGACTGAGAGCAGGGGAGGATATGGAGAGCTTTTCTATCAGGACGCCCTCGCAGCCATCGAATTTCATGTGGAATTGGGGACTGTTTTGGATTCGTAAACCACTGACCACCAGATTGGAACTCATGAAGAACCGAATTAACTGAAACAATAAACAAATAAAAAGATCTCCATCAACAATTATCAAACCTTGTTGATTGATGGAAACTTAATGAAATTGGGGTTTTGCCAAAACATCACTTACAGCAGGACTGTTACATGGTCCAGGCAATGACGTTCCATGAGGGCCCTGTAATGGCGTTTCAGCAGAGTTAACTACCACACGAGCAGAATCCCATTGAAAAATTGCAGAAAGGAAACAGTAAAAATACCCTGTGAGGCTTGCAGGGAAGCTCCCACCATTTCTGTCCATTCCCTTCAATGGTACCACGCCCTGTAAAAGTCATCCCATCCACTCGGTAAAACACAAGCCATTGCTTATCACTATCGGATTTCGGCCAGTTATCCGGTCCGTCCGGCGGCATCAGTACTCCATCCACCTTGTCATAAGAGAAATTTTCCAGTTTAATAAATTTCATCGTAATGCAAATAACATTCAGTGTTTTGGAATTTCTGGATGGTTATGTTAATACATTCAATAGGCCACTGATAAATGAGATGCAAGAACAATGGTGGTATGCATTGTTACCTGAAACACGAAGCCCGGCTTACATGGGCCTGATAAGATTGTTGAAGTAATCAAGAAAACATGATCAGATGGTGCAAGAAGAACGCCTGATTCAACCGCACAAGCCGCTTTCCAGGCTGCCATGAAAGCAGCAGTATCGTCGGTGGAACCATCTCCAACTGCCCCAAAGGATGTTACATCAAAAACACAGGGCTCCGAGGTTGAATTCCCTGGATCCGTGGGAGTAGGATCAGTGGGAGTGGGATCATTGGAATTGGGAGGAGTAGCAGGAGGATAGGCAGGGGAGAGCGAAATAGGACTTTCTGCATTAGAGCTCCTACTCTTCTGTTTCTTGTGAATATGCTTTCTTCCTTCCACATTGCCCGGATTGAATGAGAGAAAGGTGAAAACCACACACATAAGCAATAACCCACGAAGGTCCGCCATTGGAGGTGAGATCCGAAGGGGTTAATTAAACAGGCAGTTCTCACTAGTAATGGCGAAACCAAACTTGAAGAACTCTTCTGAGTTGGGTAGGAACCCAACACTTGTATCAAGGAATCCGGAAAATGACAGAAATTCAACGGAAATGTTTCAGAGGGGTTAAAACTTAAAGAGTCCAACAAAGAGAAGAGGAAGAGAAAGCACAAAGAAAAAGGTAAACGCTCATGAGCCTCAACTCAATCCCTCATGAAAAGTGTAAACCGGCCTGAGAGGGAAAAGGGATTACGAATACGAAACCTGAGCCTGAGATTGAAATTTATAGTGGTGCAGTCCGTAAACAGAAGTACCCAACTTTGCCATGCAAAGGCTGACACTTGTCAAGTTCTTATTGATTACAATGTCAGTGTCACCATCTTTCAGGGAAACGTTTTGAGGCTTTTGGGAAAGCTAGCTTTGGCCTCTGGCGTTTCGGAGGGAGGAGACGAGAGAGAGTTCTTCTGTGGCAAATTTTGGCATGAGTTGTGCCGTTGTCAAGTGGGCTTCTCGGCCAGAATCTTATATTTCCATTTTATTAAAAATTGTTTTCGAAACTTTTCTGCATTTTGATTTTATGTGTAGAGAGTCTAGAGACCAGAATCTAGCTGACGTGTGTTTTTTTGTTATTTTCTATTTATTTTTCTTCTTTGCTCAATTTGGTTAATAGTTGATTAATGGGTGAATGTGGAACTGCATCTTCAACCGCATTAATAAGCCTGTGACTTGTGAGCTGTTATTAATTTGTTCTTTTTAATGGGAATGGAAGTTTCTAGACATGAAAGATGAAACTCCCTCCCGAGTTCCGTCTCCAAACCTAATCCATGCTAATTAAGCCGGGCCTCACTCGATGAACCTGCAGGGGACCAAGCTTAACGTTTTAATTGGCATCTATAAATCATCAATGCAGCATCAAAGGCTATGGTTTTTATTGGCAGCATTCGGATCACCTACACTTACACTTTTCTCTTGTAAGGTTTTAAAAACCGGAGTGGAACCATTTTGGCCACCACTTCTCGGGTTAAATGGTTTAGTTGTCTGGTTTGAATGAAGGGTCAGTTCTGATTAAAAAAATAATAATTAAAATAAAAAGGTCAAAATCATTGTTTGGGTCGACGCTGTCCAGGTCAGTAAGTTGCTGATGAGCACTTGTTACATACTGAATGTTTGAGTACAAGAGAAAAGTGTAAGTGACATGGTGTATCAACTGTTAAATAAAAGAGTTTAGGTCCTGAAAGACAAGAAGCTTATATTTCATTTTTTTTTTGGTAGTTTTGGGATTTCACGAGTTTTTCAGGACACAGATCTTTTCAACTTCTTATATTTCGTTACCAAATCGAAAAAGACCAAAATTTGGCCTTTTGAGATTTGAAAAAAGCCTAGCGAAGAGACGAGATAGTAGTAATATTCCACCTGGCCAGTTGCTCACTTGTTGGGAGTTTCAAATGTATTTTATTATTTTGGCTCAGTTTGGAAGGAGTATAAATATAAATATATACAAAATACAAGGTTTTGCACTCTATATATTTGTATTTGTACTCCTTCCAAACTGAGTTATAGGAACGTGCTTTTTTCAATTCTTTATTAATTTCACATACTTTTCTTTTAAAGGTAAATTTTTTAAACTATCCTTATGATTTAGTTAATTGATTAATTTCTACACTAAGAATAGAGTTAGTCAATAAGCTAAACCATAAACATAATTTAAGAAAATTTTCCTTAGATTTGATCAGATTAATATATACTTGATCTTGGAAAGAGAGAGAATCCAATAGAATAGACCATATATGGCCTAATTAACCAATTCCAGCATAACGTTTGAGAAATATACTGGCTAGAAGGAAAATCTCTTCAAGGAAAGCCCTGAAACTTTACCCAACTTTCTAAATTAACAATAAGGATTTGAAGCACATGTACTTTTAGAAAATAAAGATCACTAATAAGGCTTATTAATTTCCTCTTTAACATCATACCCCTTAAGTATGTGTTTGGTATCAATGCATTTTCTTTAAGGTGTTTTCTCTAAAGTAGCGTCATGTAGGCATTTTTTTTTTCTCTCATTTTCTAAGCATTTTCAAACAGTTTTAAGCGACACTTCATATCTTAGGTTCTTTGAAATAATTTCCTAAGAGAACATAATAGTGACATTTCTTATAATGTAGAAAATGTTTCTCATTAATTTTTGTCTATTTGGCTTCTAATGGCTTTTGTTTAAATGACATCAAATAGCATTAAAAAATGTGCACAGAATCCAGAATATTTTATGGGATTTCAAAGCATTGTTGGCAATCTCTTTTTCAACAAGTGTAATAATATGAAAAAGTTCAGCCAGTTGGTAGTTTAACCATGAACTCATTGTAAAGGATGTGTTGTTTCTCCATAAATGGGATGTAAAATTTTTTCAGATGGAGATATGTTTCAGTTATTATTGCATTCAACAAAGAAGATGTAGTTCAAATTAATATTTCAATCTGAAAATTTTACCTTCCATTTTGAGATTGAGTTGAAACAAATAGAGCCAAACAACTAGAAAAATAAAACTAAAGATAATATGGGAGAAACAGTCATCAGTAGTCAAGGTAAGGTAATGCAGGAATCTGCAGTTCAGCAGCTTGGTCGGTGATCAATAAAGTGGTTGCATTTGTTGGCCGTACGTGTCACTCTTAATGGAAACAAACAAGATTTAGCAAAACAATCTTCTATCACTTGATATCAATCAAGGGTTTCTGTTGCAGGCCGCATGGTTGATGTGAATAGAGAGGAACTAAACATTTGGCAAACCCATTTACAGTTTCTGTGTATTGGACAAATGATCCAAATTAATTAAAGGGAATGGCTACATTATCAAGGAGGGAGAGTCGCCCATCACATAAACCCTCTCTGAGAGCTGAGAGACCCACTTGGATAAGTGTGCACCCGTGAACTACCACTAAAATGGAATCTTATTCCCAGTAAAGGAAAAGAGAAAGCAATAAAATAAACCACTCAGTCAGTCTTTCAAACTGTGCCCACAAAACTTGAGATATTACTTTTCCTCAAAACAATATCCCCAGGAGTCTAGTGTCACCGCAAAAACAGCATATCATCCTTAATTGATTAATAATAACCACTTCCAATTAGTCTATCAATTGTTTATTATAAACTATAATGTTGGGTTTTAAGATTATTTTTTAACAGTAAATGAGGCCTACTTTTCTCAGTTTCTGAAGCTAAAAGACACAGCACACCCAATAAAAAAAAGAGGTCGATATGTTGTTATTATTTAAAATTCTCATAAAAACTGATGGTTCAGGGAGGAGAGAGGAGAGAGAAGAAACAAAGGGTCCCTCCTCCTCCTCCTCCTCCTTTTACAGTGGGTTTGGTGATCACTGTGGTGATAGGGAGAAGAGAAGATAGGATGTAAGGCAGTGAAGTGTTGGAATGTGATTGATGAAATTGCTCCATGTCTCGTGACTCTGTATTGTACTTTAGCTTCATATGGGCTTGGGGAAATGAGTGGGGCTGCTGCTCCTAGTCAGGCCTCAGGCGCGCGACAACAGAATTAAACCAGTCACGGGTAGATTCTAAACTTATGGCGCCCAAGAGATGGCCCCCAACCCATTATTAGGCCATTGCCATTTATTAATAGCTAAGCTACACTAAGCTAATAGCTAGAGTTTCTTGGACATCTCACCTCACCCATCGATTATCAAACCAAAGACATAACAACAACAGCTATACCTTTATTATAACAAATTACCAACTTCAGCCACCTCTGTGTTCGTCGTCGTCGTCGTCTAGGGTTTTACAATGTGGGAGATTTTCCGGCCATTTCTGCATAGGAAACCACCGACAGCACCACCACACCATGTAAACTAGTAAAATAAGGCTGGGGTGGGTCTAGACTCTAGAGTTTAGATGTGCATGTGCTGTCTTAGCATGTCACGTGAGAGATTTCACGGGCTCCAGTTAGGTTTCCGCCACCACCAGTATGTAAGACGTTGGGTTTCTTTCATCTGATGAAGTGATTCCGGTGATTGGTAGGGGGATTCAATTTTCGACACTCGGATTCACATGGTGTCTGATGATTGTTTCTCAAGTATATTTTGGGAGGTGAATGTGAATGGGCAAGTCTTCTCTCTCCTCTCTCTCTCTCTTCAGAGTTTGGACAAACAGCTCTCCCTTAATTATCTGATGTAAGCAAATGTATGTGGAGATGACGGGTATGCCATTTTGAGGATTCACGGGTTGGTGTGTTGTGTCACGGGTGGAACCAGCGATAGGGTTTCCACAATTCCACTCCTTGTCTTAGTTAGTACATGGAGGGATCCAGATACTATATATAATTAATAACATGGGCATGGGCATCGGGTTTGCTCCTCAAAGAAACAATAAAAAGGAACTCGACGATTACAGGAGACAGAGACGTTAGACTAAGAGAAAAAATAAAAATAATAATAATAATAATAAGGGATAATAAGCAACTTTTGGGGTTTAATATCAATAAATGTAATATTTTTTAAAAAAATAAAAAATAGGTTAACTTTTTTAAAATAATAAAACAAAACACTGTTCATCATCTTCTTATTGCCATTTGTTCACCAGCATCGTCGCTCACTCTCGCTTGCCACCGCCTCTGCCCATCTCCACCTCTGTTTTTGGCAACGTTGCCGAAAGTGGTCGGAGGTAGAGGTGGCGGCGGCGACAGTGGCATTGGTGGTCATTCCTCTGCCCAGCGCAGCCGCTGCCACCTCTATCTCCACCCACCTCCGGTAATGTTGCTAGAAGCGGAGGTGGCGGCAGCGGCGCTGGTGGTCATTTCTCTGCCCAATACCGCCACCTCCGCCTCTGCCTCCGGCAATATTGCTGGAGGTGGGTGGAGACAGAGATGGCGGTGGCGGCGCTGGGCAGAGGAATGACCACCAGCGCCGCCGTCGCTACCTCTGCCTCCGGCAACGTTGCCGGAGGTGGAGGTGGATATGGGTGGAGGCGGCAACAAACAGTGGTGGCGGGCAGCGGCGAACCACAATGCTAGTGTGATATTATTTTTAAAAGTTAACTTATTTTTGAAAATTTTTTAGAAATATTATTTTTATGGATATTAAACCCCAAAAAATTGCACTTATATGCTATTACCCTAATAATAATAACAGAAAAAGGAAGACATGAAATCGAAGAAGAGAACGAGACGTTAGAGCAATGGAATGTCTTGGTGAAAATGACTCTTGAATGGGTAATTAAGCCATTGAACTGGTCAGACATTGCTGGTCTAGGGTGGATTCGAGTTCAACCAAGTTGAATATATGGTGATTTGAGTTCGATTCACAAAATTAATAAATTTTGAAAAATTATCCAAAATTAAAACAAAATCATCTTATCAAATGTCGGAATGCAAAGTTATGACTTCTAAAAGATTCAATCATCAACTCGAATGGATCAACAGTCAAACTAATTAGATCAAATGGTTCTTAACCAAGTCAACAATTTTTGACCGTTTGTTACTTCCTAGCCAGATAACGATTTCGAACGATTTAACCGACCGAATCAACAACAGATTGAAAACATTGTATATAATCGACAAATTAATATTTTATAGTTCAATTTATTGCTTGAAAGAAAGTTGTTGGTTGATTTGTAAAGATTCTTTCCTTTTTTTTTATTTTATTCTTTGATAGCAATCGGTACTTGTACTACGACTTGAAGGAGACGGACATCTCACATCACATCTGTGGTTGGGGGAGTCAATTCAACCAGAATGGAGGATCCTTTCACGGTGATGGGATGATGAGGTCTTACCATGTGGGGAGGTTGCCGCAGTCGGTAACTCCATACCACAAAGTACTGATTTGTCTCGTGAGTCGCCGTGTAAGACAATATATTCATTCAAATTTACATATTCTATAGTTGAACCCTTTTTTATTATTATATTTATATAATACATTGTTTGTATGGTTAAGACTGCATATACTTCTATAAAAGCTTTAGGTGGGATCTAGCAAGGTCGTTATCTTAGTTGGAAGACAAAGAGACCGCCGTGATTATGCACTTGCAATCGTACAACCACATCTGTCAATTGCCGCTTTGCCCCTCCATACATCCAGGAGTTTTCCATCACATGTATTTTCGTTCTATCATATATAACTAACATTTTTCCTGGCAAAGGACGGTGAAGGAAGGAGGACGATAAGGTGAAGCCTTCAAAAACAAACAAAGCATACATAGATGCAGATATAGAATTCGTTACTCGCTAGGGGTGTCAATTGGATTGGATTTAGTCCGTCCGTCAGGTCCAATCCAATTTAATTTCTGGACTGTCAAATTTATTTTGATTTAGATAAGTTTTAATTCAATATAAATTTATTATGGATGGATCAAGTCCAATCCAATCTAATAAATATGTTGGATTGGATTGGTCCAATCCAATGTCTTGTTGGTCCATTCAAATTGATTTTGGACTGGATGGGGCCCAATCCAAAACCAGTCCATTAACACACTTAGAATTCACATTTGCGTTTCACAGCACATCCCAAATGTGTATCTCATGACAATTACGACAATTACGGGAGATGTTTTTAATGCATGTTGAGATGTGTATATATATGGGATATATAAGTGTTCAGAAAGAATTAGCTGAATTGAATGCAATAGCTGTTTGATAGACTGTATAATAATAATAATAATGTCCAACAACAATCACAACAATACCTAACAACTGTCACGACACTAATCTAAATGCCTAAACATATTATGTGGTTGAAAACTTTGATAATAAGAAACAAGAAATGCTATTAATAAACAGGGAAAATGGGAAAGATGCAGTATCGGAAGAATTTTGATCAATCAAAATTTACCCATGAATTTTGATAAATAACACCTGATTGGCCACTACGTTAAATTTAAGATTCGGTTAACTGGACAGATATTTTTCGGATACCATAACCTTTTCATATCATAATCGAATCTAATAAAAAAGAAAAAAGTATAATTGAGTGATCTTCTCCATTTAGGAACAGGATCTGTTGTGAATACAAGTGTATGAACTAAGCTATATAACCAATCACGAATTAATATATCAGTGTTCAGTACATGTGGGGCCACATCACATGTATTCTCATGTGTATAGCAACAGATTTTACATCTGCCCCCCACAGAATGTGCCCCAAAAACGTTCCACAGCACATTTCAACCATGTATTGGGAACATTTCTCAATGATAAGTATGAAATATGTTCTTCATGCATGTAGAGGTATGCATGCGAGGCGTTTTTGGGGCGTGTTCTGTGAGGAGCAGATGAGATGTGAACTCATACAAACGCTAATATGTTCACTCATGGTTGATTAATGTAGCCCGACTCACATCACAATCGAGTGTTCATATCAGGCCCCCATTTACATGTGTAGGTAGATAAGGATCGATGTTTTAGAGAATCCAGATCTGCTTCTCACAGAGTGTTCCTCACACCTCACATTATGTTGCCAGTCATACATTAAGAACATCTCCCCGTGAAATACAAGTAGGTAGGGATGTCAACCAACCAATTTTGGTTTGGATCGGATTCCAAACCTTATTAAATCGGATTTGCACGGTCCATTATAATTATTGGATTGGGTCAATCCAAAATAAATTGATTCATATTCTTATTGGTTTGAATTGAACCTAAACCAAATTTTCAATAATCCGATCATGAGGCCAACCCCTTGTCCAATTTAAAATCAATCAAAACTGAAGCCAACATAAAATCACTCTTATGAAAGTACTTTTACAAAAGCACTTTTATAAAAGTATTTTTACGAAAACACTTTTATAAAAATACTGTTACGAAAGCATTTTTATAAAAGTGCTTAAAAGTACTTTTATAGAAGTAGTTTTATAAAAGCACTTTCACAAAAGTACTTTTACACGAAAGCACTTTTATGAAATCAAACTTTTACGAAAGTATTTTTATAAAATTACTTTTACGAAAGCACTTTTATAGAAGTACTTTTATAAAAATATTTTTATGAAAGCACTTTTATGGAAGCACTTTTATAAAAGCACTTTTATAAAAAAAAAACTTTTACGAAAGCACTTTTATAAAAACACTTTTATGAAAATACTTTTATCAAAGTACATTTAGAAAAGTAACTTTTCAATGCCAAAAGTGATTTTATAAAATTTTTATAATTCATTCGATTTGAATTGGATCCAATCCAATCCATTTACATGTTAATGGATTGGACTGAATTTGTTTTGTATTGGATTTAGACTGGAATGGATCCAGTCCATTTATAAGTGGATTCACATTGGATTGGATAGGATTGGACCAAATCCAGTCCAATTGACACCTTTACAAGTAGGGGAGATATTGGCGTTGTGCAGCTGCAAATCTGCAACTTGCAAATGTTGTGAGGTTGGATCTGTGAAAGAACAAATCCAAATTCTATTTTAGGGTAGAGGAGCCAAGTTTCAGAATCCACATATCTGAAAAGAGGAAGCCCAGAGGTTTTGCACGTATATCTAATAACATGAAAATGGAAATGGAACTAAAAATCAATTAAAAAAAAAAAGAGGAAAAGTTTTCAAACTTGAAGCAACTATACGATATTCCTTGGAGTTAAGTGTGACTTCCATTTCATTCAATTCGTTCTTTTGCAATAATGTTAAAGCATATATTATTGGTTAATATGTATTGTACGTAATGTTGAAAAAACTACCTTTATGCCAGCTTAGAAAGCCCGGTATTCGGAACCCAACCCATTTTGAGTTATCTCTAAGGCCCAAGCCCAGATTATTGAGATTCATGGTGCTACGGGATCGACGACCCAGTATAGATGTGATGAGTTGGGATCTCCTACCAACAACACACGTTTCAATCCCGCTACCAATTTCATCTAACACCGCACATCACACCATGGGACAGGGACCCATTATAAAAATGGGATCTGCCATGTGCGGTGTTAGATCAAGTTGGTAAGATATTGGAAAGTATTTTGTTGCCAGTTGATCCGGACTGCACCCCACAATGTCCCACGATGCATCCTCACCGTATATTGGAAACATCTCCCAATGATAATATCAGAAATGATGATGTCATCATCTGGAGATGTTCCCAATACACGACACGATATGCTGTTAGACGTTGTGGGGCG
This sequence comes from Nelumbo nucifera, assembly GCF_055504915.1. Taxonomy (NCBI): domain Eukaryota; kingdom Viridiplantae; phylum Streptophyta; class Magnoliopsida; order Proteales; family Nelumbonaceae; genus Nelumbo; species Nelumbo nucifera. Next base: position 109,352,672 of record NC_142651.1, read on the forward strand.
TGGTCTTGTGGGGGACTGATTTAACTGCCCTTCTTAACCCAAGAGTGAGATAAGGAAGATAAAATGGTTAGAGTGTTAAAATTTCTAGATTTAGAGCAGCCCTAAGATTGATAAATCTTCAATATGGCAAGTAGACCTTGTAATTAAGCATATAGACCTCACCAAACTTGAAATTATGGTTTTTGAACCGTTATTGATTCACGTGGTCAGACCAGTTTTATTTCACCCCTGAATCCGTTCAATTCACATAATGGTTTTTGGCTATTTTTCATTTTTTATATTGCAATGGACTGTTCACCCAAACCGGATGGTCAAACTAATGGCCCAAAAACTGCAGGTTAAAGCGGTTCTAGTTCCAGGTTGGATTTTAAAACATTGTGTATAATGCATTGAAAATTTTGTACTGTGTAGATGTTTTTAGGTCCTTCTGACATAAACTTTTAAATATTCTTTTTATTCTATTTTCTATCACTTCTAGGTTTTGAGTAGGGGTGCCAACCGTATTCGAAAATCTGATTTCAAATTCGAGATTCGACATAATTGAGTCGAATTCGGATAATTCAAATATCTAATCGTCAAATTCCGATATGACCTGATTCGATTTGATAAATATCCAAATTTGACCAATTATTTAATTCTTATTTATAATATATAAAATATTTAAATTTTTTATATAATTTATAATTTTATATAAATAATGATAAATTATATAAATAATTTATATATTTATACACTTTATATAAATAAAATATTTATTTTATATATTTATTAATTACATAAAATAATTAATTGGTCAAATTCAAATTGAATCAAATATTCAAATATTTAATCAAATTCAAATATTAATTTTCAATATCCATCTGATATTGAATCGAATTCGGATACAGATGAAGGAAGATTTGGCCTGACCTCGTAATCACTCAACACGTGGCAAAGGCAAACAGCTCGGCACAAGGAGCCCGAACTCCCCACAAGGAGCCCGAACTCCCCACCAGCAATCCGAACAAGGAGCCCGAACTCCCTACGAGGAGCCCGAACTCCCTACTAGGAGCCTGAACTCCCTACGAGGAGCCCGATCTCCCTACTAAGAGCCCGAACTCCCTACGAAGAGCCTGAACTCCCTACTAGGAGCCCGAAACTCCCAACGAGGAGCCCGAACTCTCCCTTAGGCCCCGAGCCACACAAGGCAATGACCCGAACTGGCCCGCCTCATGGCAGTTCGGGACACTCCCCTATCCGAACTCAAGACTTCACCTCGCTCGCCACTCCAGCACTTCGCCTCCAGGACGCCGAACTGAACAGACGTACCATACCTGACACCGAGGAGGTCCGTATCCAAGGGCGGCACACCTGACTGACTTGGGATCTGACGCTTGACAACTGCACTTCAATGGTCACCTGCCACCGTCACCGCCAGTCACAGAGATGGCTCCGACAAAAGGGAGCAGTGGCGGTTCTATCCAGTAGAGGGGATGACACCCGAACTGACAGGAGCCCAGAGGTAATCATACCCGACTTGACAGAAGCTTAGGAGTGAGTGCACGAGGTGGTTATAAAAGGCTCCCTACCCCCCAAGAACAAGGTACGTGAACTTTGCGCCATCTGGTTTTATCTTGCCTAAGAATTCTAACTTGAGCTTCGGAGCATTCATATCGGGTTCCCCCTGGAGCTTCCTCATCTTCTCTGTTTCAGGCTCCCTGTAGCTCCTCATCTTCTCTGTTTCAGGCTCCCTGTAGCGTCGTCTGTGGGAAATCACTTCTAAAAGCCTCCCTCTAAACTCTCATAACCTCTTTTCTCCAAAAACCACAACACTCATGGCTTCTTCCAGCAATGCCGGACGTGGCACGGAGACAAACACCACCGGGGAACAACTTCAAGTCCCCGTGGTGTGCGTCGGACAGTTCACCATCCCCCTTTCGGTGGATGGATCCCCAACTTGAATGCGCCACAAGCAGTGGCGCCCGTAAACCTTCCTGCCATGAGCATCCCCTTTCCTCTCCCTATCGAGACAACCTTTACTGAACCAACTGCCGTCCCCCTGGCAACCAACCAAAACCAGTTGGACGACCTGATGCAATGCATGCGGGCAATGCAAGCCCAAATGCAACAATTCCAGCAACACCAGCTCCAGCAGCACCAAGTACTGCACAACATCTCCCAGTATCGCTATCAACAGCAGTTCCCCCAATTGCCTCTGAACCAACCACTACTTCCACCTCGGCACCCTGCTCCGAAGCCGGTTAAGGCCTCCCCAAAGGATGGACGCCCCCACCAGGGAAAAGCCTCCCGGCCCCAGAACCCCCCTAACAGCCATGCCTCGTCCCCAGGCCAAAGAGAGAGAAAAATCACCCCCGCCTCGCAGCTCGCAGGCGGGTTAGGAACCTCGCCCGCAAGGTCAGCACCTCGGCACTCCAGGCCCGAGTTCCCGCTCACGGAGAACCGATTCAGCGCCCTGGAAGCAGACTACCAGCATTCTAAGCCCATCGAGCTCGGCAACACAGAGGCCAACAGCACCAGTACCAGGCCCACTCAACAACGAAGGCGTCAGCGAAGTCGCCGAACTGCCACCCGTGTCCTGCCCGAGCTCAGAGGTAAGGAATAGACGAGCTCGAACGAGGTAAAAGCTGCCCCAATTCTCTCAGTTCCTTCCCCCCTCGCATCAGAACTCCTGGCGGTCCCCATGCCCAGAGATTTCAAACTCCCACCTTTGGACAATTATGATGGGTCCTTCGACCCCAACGACCATGTTGATGCTTTCCAGTCCCAAATGCACCTCGCCAGGGCCAGTGAATCGTGCATGTGTGTGGCCTTCACCACCACCTTCAGGGGGGTAGCCCGCACTTGGTACAGGAACCTGGCCCCCGGGTCGATAAGATGCTGGGCCCAATTCGTGCAGGTCTTCACCGCACACTTTGTCACCAGCAAGCGGTGCCCCAGAACAGAGGAAAGCATCTTTGGAGTAGTCCAGAGAGAAGGAGAATTCATCCGGGGCTACATCAAGCGGTTCAATGAAGCGTGCTTGCAGATACCGCGGTTAGACCCCGCGGTGCAACTCGCGGTGGCCAAGAGAGGAGTAACGCACAAAGAGTTCAAATGGCACATAGTAGCTAACCAGCCCGCAACCGTGGCCGAATTCCTCAAGCTCGCGGATAAGTTCATGAGAACAGAGGAAGAAATCAACCAACGGACCGAAAGCGGGAATGAGAAAAGAAAGAGGGAAGGTGAGCCCTCTAACCTAGTCGACAAAAAAAACCCGGCCCGGGAGCCGAAGCCGAACCAGTCGTTCCGAGCTCCCTTAGCAGTTCGGACGGATTACACGCCGTTAAACACGAGGCGGACCGAGATCTTAATGACGATCAAGGATGCCCCATACGTAAAGTGGCCACCTCGCCTAAAGGGAAATCCGAACGAGAGAAATAAAAATTTGTACTGTAGTTTCCATAGAGACCACGGTCATAGTACCGAACAGTGTAATAATCTCCGGGACGAGATAGAGGGACTCATCCGTCGCGAATACTTAAGGAATTTTGTACAGCATGATAATAATAATAACAATAAGGCAGGTCGGCAAGGGGAGCACGGAAAGGATGCCCCCGAATCTAGCAGTAGACCAGCCGAACCGTTGTAGCGATAGCCTCTGGAAGAGAGGCCAGTTCGGGGAACCATCCATGTAATACTGAGAGGTTCGGGGGTAGCAGGGTGTACTTCGGCAGCGGCCCGGACGTCAGTTCGCGAAGCAGCCCAAGAGGAACAGAACCCCCCCAAAGAGACCAAAGACTGAAGAGCCGATCTTCTTCACGGAAGACGATGCGCGAGGGGTCCACTACCCCCACGATAATGCGCTTGTCATAAAACTAAGGATCAGCGACTTCGAGGTCAGGCGTGTACTCGTGGATTCGGGCAGCTCGGCGGACATCCTCTTCAAGTCATCATTTTACCAGCTACAGTTACAGAAGAGCGAGCTGAAGCCCGCGAACACTCCTCTGGTGGGTTTCAGCGGAGAGGAAGTCAATCCCCTCAGAAAAATAACAGTACCTGTGGAAGTCGGCACATGGCCTTGTGCGGTCAGACTCAACCATGATTTCCTGGTGGTCGCGACCCCTTCCCCATACAATGCCATAATAGGGCGGCCAATTACGCATATCCTGCGGGTAGTGGTCTCCACATACTATTTGGCAATGAAGTTCCCTACAGACTTCGGTGTGGGGGTAGCACGCGGCAACCAACTCGAGTCCCGCAAGTGTTATGTTGCCGCCCTGAAGGGAAAAACCAAGGCGGCCGACGACCTTTAATTGGAGCGGCCTACGGAGCAAGGCGAGGAACGAGCTTCGCCCATAGAGAAAACGGTCGCAGTCCCGACTTCGGCTACAGACCCAGCTCGCACACTACAGATCGATGCTTCCGTCAAGGAACCGCTACGAACCGAACTGGTGAGTTTTTTACTTCAAAATTTAGATATTTTTGCCCGGTCCGCAGTCGACATGCCCGGTATTAACCCCAGCCGGATAACTCACAAACTTAATACTGACCCTATAGTCAGACCTGTTAGATAGAAGAAATGCAACTTAGCCCCAGAGCGCTGGAGGGCGGTCGACGAGGAGGTCGAAAAGCTCCTCGTAGCAGATTTCATAAGGGAAGTCCATTACCCGAGCTGGGTAGCCAACCCAGTGCTGGTGAAAAAGGCAAACGGCAAGCGGTGCATGTGCATCGACTACACCGAGCTTGCCCGAAAGATTGCTTCCCCCTCCCCAGAATTGACCGCCTAGTGGACGTGACCTCGGGACATGAGTTACTAAGCTTCCTAGACGCCTACTCGGGCTACAACCAAATCAGGATGGACCAGTCCGATGAGGAAAAAACCAGCTTCATCACCGAGTTCGGCCTGTACTGCTACAAGGTCATGCCCTTCGGATTAAAAAATGTCGGGGCAACCTTCCAAAGACTTGTAAATAGGTTGTTTCGGCCCTTGATTGGCACAAAAATAGAATGTTATGTAGACGACATGGTCGTTAAGACGCAGTTTTCACAGGAATTAATACAAGACTTAGATTCTGTCTTCCAAATCCTGCATCAATTTAGCATGAAACTAAACCCTAACAAATGTGTCTTCGGTGTCACCTCGGGCAAGTTCCTAGGGAACATTGTCAACCGGCACGGTATTGAGGCCAACCCGGACAAGATAAAGGCCATCCTAGATATGAGACCACCCCGGAAAGTAAAAGAAGTTCAGAGGCTAAACGGCTGCATAGCCGCTCTGAGCCGCTTCATGTCCAAATCAGCAGACCGCTGCTTGCCCTTCTTCAAAGAAATCAAAGGCAAAGGGTTCGAGTGGACCCGAGACTGCCAGCTCGCATTCGACGAGATAAAAAGCTACCTCGCTAGTGTGCCAACCTTAGTCCGGCCCGAGGAGGGCGAGGTCTTAGAACTGTACCTCTCGGCAAGCGACGAGGTGGTCAGTTCGGTACTAATAAAAGTAGATCGGGTCCAATGACCCATCTATTATGTTAGTAAAATTTTGCAGGGAGCAGAGACAAGGTACCCGCAGATAGAAAAGCTAGCATACGCACTGGTGATAGCAGCTCGGAAACTCCGCCCGTACTTCCAGGCTCACACCGTCATCGTCCTGACTGACAATCCTCTTAGGCAAGTTTTACTCAAGCCCGAGGTTTCCAGTCGACTGACGAAAAGGGCCATCGAACTCAGCGAGTACGACCTCCAGTACAAGCCAAGAACTGCTATTAAGGCCCAAGCCTTGGCAGATTTTATCACCGAGTGCACGTTTAGCCTCGAAGCCCCTGAGCCGGTCGAGCCCGAGATCCCCAGTTCGGGCGAGCCAAGAGCTCCCAAGACAATAGAGTCTGAACCCCGTGAAGTAGCAGCCAGTGTAGCATCTCTCCTGGTTAGGCTAAATGCGAACTGGGATGAGGAGCCCTGGATCCTTCACGTAGATGGCTCCTCGAACCAGCAGGGCAGCAAGGCTAGAATAGTGCAATGCGGCCCGAGCGGAACGAAATTGGAATACGCACTATGCTTTGAGTTCGCGGCATCCAACAACGAGGCGGAGTATGAGGCACTGATAGCCGGGCTGAACCTAACGCGCAAGGTAGGAGCAAAGCACGTAGTTATCTACAATGATTCCCAGCTCGTGGTCAACCAGGTTACAGGCGAATACGAAGCACGCGAGCTCACTATGATTGCATACTTGGCAAAAGTAAAGGAGGCTTTGCTCAACTTCCAGTCACACTTCATCATGCGAGCTCACTATGAGGCCGACGCCCTGTCCCGGTTGGCCAGCACGAGTCACAACGCCATGAGAACCGTGTATATAGAGGACTTACCTCAGCCCAGCATTCTCGATGGGGCAGAAGAGGTCGCTCCCGTCCTTGAAGCAGAGCCGAGCTGGATCAACCCACTCGCGAGCTTCTTGCTAGATGGAACCCTCCCTGCGGACCGCAATGCAGCCAAGAGGGTGCAGCGCTAGGCAGCCAAATACGTCATAATAGACGAACGGTTATACCGACGATCCAACACGCTCCCCTACCTGCGTTGCTTGCGACCTGCCGAAGCCGAGCTCGTACTCCGCGACACTCATGAAGGTCTGTGCGGTGGACACCTGGGGGGTAGAGCCCTCGCCCAAAAGGCACTTCGACAAGGATACTAATGGCCAACGATGAAGGCAGAAGCCGTCGAGCTCGTCAGAAAATGCGACAAGTGTCAGAAGCATGCCAATATCCACCATCAGCATGTTGCCGACCTCAAGTACCTCACCAGTCCATGGTCCTTTGCACAATGGGGCATCGACCTCCTGGGGCCATTCCCGCCAGCAACAGGTGGGAGAAAGTTCCTAGTGGCAACAGTCACAGCCCGAAACATACATAACTTCTTTTGGAAGAACATAGTATGTCGCTTCGGGCTACCTCGGGTACTGATCTCCGACAACGGCAAACAGTTCGAGGATATCAAGTTCCAAGAATGGTGCCAAAATATGGGAACTCGTCAGAACTTCACATCGATCGCACACCCGCAAGCAAACGGTCAGACAGAAGTAATGAACAGAGCCATCCTCCGCAGACTGAAAGCACGACTAGACCGAGCTAAAGGGTTGTGGGCGGACGAGCTACCAAACGGTCTCCGTCGCAGACAAACGGAGACGAGTTACGCACCAACCTCGACCTACTGGATGAGGTAAGAGACCTCGCACACATCCGAACCGCGGCCTACCAGCAAAAAGTAGCTCGGTACTACAACGCCAGAGTAAAGAAGAGGAGCTTCCGCGTCGGCGACCTGGTTCTCCGTAAGATCATGGTACCCGAACCCGGCGTGGGCAAACTCGGACCAAATTGAGAAGGACCCTACAGAGTAAAGAAAGCACTCGGGGGGCATACGAGCTCGAAACCTTAGAGGGTAATCAAGTACCCCGAGCATGGAACATCGTCAACTTAAGACGATACTACCTATAGACCACCAAGCGAAGTGGATAAAATCGCCACCAAAGCCTAAGGGCTAGGATGCCGAGTTAACGAAGGAACCTCGGCACAGGCAAGCAAAGAAGTCAGCCAAAGGCAAAACGGAGACAACGAACTAATAGGGACATTGGCATCTCAGAGACCACCAAAACAGGCCGCGCGAGTGCGGTAACCCGGGCAGGAAACAAATTGGATGTATGGTCAGTTCGGCAAATACGTTCGGTTCGGGAGAAAGAACAACCAACACTTAACCTAAAGAAAAGTCATTCCATTTCAAAGTAAGGTAGTACATTTCGAAAAAAAAAAATTACAGGCCCGGAGCTACTTCTTCATTATCAGAAGGCACTTCAACGATACTCGAAGGCCCTGCCTCGCCCTCGGAATCTGGCTCACCATCAACAGCATTGGCCATCTCCTGAGTTATGCGCAAAGTGGATATAACACTAATATCGAGCTCGGGGTACGTATTCCGGATCATCCACCGGCTTAGCTTGAAACCCCTTCGGTACGAATCCACCATTAGGTCGTCAAAGCTCGGTGAGGCAATGTACTCATCGACAGCCTTTTTCTTGGCATCTTCAATTCCTTGAGAAAAGATTTGCGTCCTCTCCCTAATGTCCTCCTGAAGGTATTCGACCTAATGCTGCAAATCCAGCCTCAGGTCTGCCATGTGCTTCACTACGACTCCCATGGCCTCAACATCTCTCTGAGACCTCGCCTACCTGGCCTCTACAACACGAGCAGCCGCCTCAACAGCTCAGGAAGTCGTCTCGGCAGCACAAAGAGCCTCTTCAGCAGCTCGCGCCTGCCTCGAGCTCCTTTCCACCTGGGCTGCCAAGGCGTGGATAGAAGAGTTCACCTACCAAAAAGAACAAGTGATCAAAAGAATGACAGCAAGAAGGATAAAAGCAAAAGAGCTCGATAAAAAGTCTGACTTACACCATGGCATGAGTAACAGCATGGCAGGCCACCTGGTGCAGAGGGAGATCAGTCCACGCCGCGACCTCCTCGGGGAAAATGGCCTCCTTACTCTTCTGAAGAGCATAGGTTGGCGTCAGCACACTCCTGAATTCCCCTGGGGCCCCCGAGCCCGAGGGCCCAGCTCGCGTATGAGCAGACCCAGAGTAAGCAGGAGCACCAGAGTAGGTGGGAGCCCCCGTGTAAGTAGTCTCAGCATACGGGCCCCCTGCCGCTTCTTGCATTGGAGGAGCCATCTCGGGCTCCCTGGGTAGATCCCCTGACGGGTAGTCCGGTACCTCGGGCTCCGCATCCCGGGGCAGCTCGGCGCGAGTTCGCTTTGCGACTCGCTTCCTCCTCTTCATGCCTTGAAACAAGTGCCCACCACGAGTCTTTCCTGAGTCCATCACACCTGCAAAAAAGAGTTCGGCATCAGAAAAAAGCCAGACAAAGCAAAATAGAACCTCCAAGTAAGGAACCTACCCGAACTCAGGCCGGCCGCAATGAGCTTGGCCTCCATCAGATACTGTTGGCACTTTAGCCCAAGCCGCGCCCATTGCCGGAGGCCCTTCACCGTCTCTTTGTCAAGCGTAACACCGGAGTCAGGGGCGGCCACCCCCCACCCAGTCTGAAACGGCCACCCCAGCACACTTTGCACCCCAAAGTAGTCCCGCTTCCACGCCGGGACCTTGTTAGGAAGATCATGTAAAAGCTTAAAACCCGGGCGAGGAGACAGGTAATACGCCCGCCTACGCCCGGGGAGGAGACCCGCTTGCTTCTTAAGCATTAAGATGGAAGAGAAGATCTCCAAGTTTAAAGGAAAGCCCTGTTCGCTAAATAGGGAGATTGTCCCCACCAAATTACGAATGGAGTTCGGGTGAAGCTGGCCGACCGTAACGCCGAAGTGATTCAAGACCTCGACAAGGAGGGGATGGAAAGGCAATCGCAGCCCCGCAGTAAGCTGCTCCCAAAATATCACGATCTCATCAGGACTGTGTTCCCAAGGAAAGCTATCCGAAGGTATGAAATAAGCATACTCCCCAGGCAAATTGTAATAGGTAATAAGGGATTGGAGCCCCTCAGGCATCATGGTCGAGGGGCCAAACTTGTCTAACGTCCGACCCCGATGAGAGGTGGACGCCAAACTACCCGAGGCGACTCAACCTACGGGTTCTAACTCTTCCTCGAGCTCTACCTCCGGCTCACTATGACTATCAGGGGATGCGACTCGGTTCGTAGAACCTGCATCTGACCCACTTGAAGAACCGTCTGAGCTATCCGAGCTAGACATTGATGAGAGAATGTGGATTCCAGGAAGGTACTCACCCGGAAAAAAGCTTGAACAAGACTACGGGAACTTGAATGAGCGAAAGCCTTGAACGCGAACTGAAAGCCTGGACGCGAGCTGAAACTTGGACGCAAGCTCAAGAGGCAAAGCACAGAAGTGACAAAGCGACTGGGGTCCCCCACTATTTATACCCACAGTGACCAAGAAGCAACAGCACAGATCAAAGCCAATCCGACGGCCTGCAGTCGCGCTGACCGCATGTCCCCTGAGACCGAGACGTAATTGGCGCACGTCTTTTTGAAACTGACAGAGCGCCGGTGCACGTCTTTCTCAAACTAACAGAACGCCAGCGCACGTCTCCTCACATTAAAGGTGGCAGCGGCACGTTTTCAAAATTTGAAAGGACGCCTGCTGTCACGTCTCCCAGCGGCGTTATTTTTTGATTTTGAAATAAAGCGCGCGCTATCATGTCTGGCAGCATTTGTAGGCAGGTTGGCGCGTTTTCCGTCTTTTGGGCGCTCGAAGAAACTAACCCTGACAACGCACCTCGCGCTATTAGTCAACCGAGATTCGAAGTACGGGACAAATCCACCTGCCACCTTATGAACTCCCCGCGCCAAGGCAAGACCCTTAGCACGAGAAGTGGGGGGCAATTGATGAATGAAGATTTGGCCCGACCTCGTAATCACTCAACACGTGGCAAAGGCACACAGCTCGGCACAACAGCGCGCCCAGGGCGCAAACACCAAAGGGAGGAAACCAGCAGTCCGAACTCCCCACCAGCAATCCGAACAAGGAGCCCGAACTCCCTACTAGGAGCTTGAACTCCCTACGAGGAGCCCGATCTCCCTACTAAGAGCCCGAACTCCCTACGAGGAGCCCGAACTCCCTACTAGGAGCCCGAAACTCCCTACGAGGAGCCCGAACTCTCCCTTAGGCCCCGAGCCACACAAGGCAATGACCCGAACTGGCCCGCCTCATGGCAGTTCGGGACACTCCCCTATCCGAACTCAAGACTTCACCTCGCTCGCCACTCCAGCACTTCGCCTCCAAGACGCCAAACTGAACAAACGTACCATACCTGACACCGAGGAGGTCCGTATCCAAGGGCGGCGCACCTGACTGACTTGGGATCTGACGCTTAACAGCCGCACTTCAACGGTCACCTACCACCGCCACCTACCACTGTCATCGCCAGTCGCAGAGACGGCTCCGACAAAAGGGAGCAGTGGCGGTTCGTCCAGCAGAGGGGATGACACCCGAACTGGTAGGTGCCCAGAGGTAATCATACCCGACCTGACAAAAGCTTAGGAGTGAGTGCACGAGGTGGTTATAAAAGGCTCCCTACCCCCCAAGAACAAGGTACGTGAACTTTGCACCATCTGGTTTTATCTTGCCTAAGAATTCTAACTTGAGCTTCGGAGCATTCATACTGGTTTCCCCCGGAGCTTCCTCATCTTCTCTGTTTCAGGCTCCCTGTAGCTCCGTTCAGAGGCAAGGTCGTTGACCGCTAGGACCAGCCGGATTGCGCACCATCAAATACCAAATTTTTTAATTGGATTCAAATTTAGATATTGCCTGATTCTATTTGAATTCGATCTGTTTACACCCGTAGTTTAACGATGCAATTTTGGATTTACGCACAACCTCCATGATTAAGCCCAAAGCACCAAAAAGATTTTAGCCTAAAAACTTCACTCCGGCTAATATTACTCTACCAACAGATTTAGGGAAAAAAAAATTAATGAGTTTTAAGTTTGCCATCTTGATTCCAACTCCAGCGGAGCGTCTTGATGAGCCGGAAATAAAATTGTATACAGCGGGCTGGGCTATTATTTACCAAGTTCACCCCTATGCATCATGTTCACTAAGGCCGTGTTTGGTTTGCAGGAAAAAGTAGGGAAGGGGAGTCTGGAAAGGAAATGTAGGAAAACCTTAACAAACCTTATATAGGTTTTTCTATATTTCCCTTCCTTTCCTTATCTTTTCCTTTAAATCAAACATAGCTTAAGGATCCGATGGCAAATTTGGCCCTCCAGTGAAATTGCGACATGTGGCACCTCGTGACAACTAGGCAAGTACCCAGGCAACAACTTACCAAGTTGGTGTCCCCCTCGGGCACCGGTCTGGCTGGCCTGGCGCGACCTGCACGCGGCCCACGGGCGGCCTGCACGCGGCCTGCGCGCGGCCAGCGCACGGCCTGCGCGTGACCTGCGCAGCCTACGCGACCTGGCCGGATTAGCCTGCCACAGGCGCCGACCTGGCAACCTGGCCCGGACACAGGCGCTGACCTTGCAATCTGGCCCGGACACAGGTGCCGACCTGACAACCTGACCCAGACACAGGCGCCGACCTGACAACCTGACCCGGACACAGGCGCCGGCCTGGCAACCTGGCCCAGACACCGACCCGCCGACTGACACAGGCGCCGACCTGACAACCTGGCCCGGACACAGGCGCTGACCTGGCAACCTGGCCCGGACACCGACCCGCCGACTGACACAGGCGCCGACCTGACAACCTGGCCCGGAAACAGGCGCCGACCTGGCAACCTGGCCCGGACACCGACCCGCCGACAGACACAGGCGCCGGCATGGCAACCTGGCCCGGACACCGACCCGCCGACCTGACAACCTGGCCCAGGCGCCGACCTGGCCGCCTGGCACAAGCGCCAGCCTGACAACCTCGAGGAGTTCATCACCGTACCCCGGTTCTGATGGGATATGACGTCTTACCATCTGAAGGCTTTTCACCCACCTAACCCGTGAGGGCACCACTATATAAGGACTCCGACCCGCCGGGAAAATACCCCCGGGTCCTCTGATTCAGTTCTCGTAGGTCCCTCAGCTCCCGCCGTCTACAAAGGAGAGAAAATCACCTCACACGTAGGGTAGTCGGGTTGCGCTGCACCAGGGAGCTCCACCATCCTCTAAGTTGTAGACCGCCTAGGAGCAAGTCAAGTGACGAGTTCGCCACCACGGAGTTCACCACCAGGCAGTTCGCCACCAGGCAATTCGCCACCAGGGAGCACTACTAGGCAGTTCGCCATCAGGCAGTTCGCCACCAGGTAGCTCGCCACCAAGCAATTCACCACCAGGCAGTTCGCCCCCAGGCAGTTCGCCACCAGGTAGCTCGCTACCAAGCAGTTCTCCACCAGCCAGTTCGCCCCCAGGCAGTTCGCCACCAGGTAGCTCGCCACCAGGCAGTTCGCCACCAGGCAGCTCGCCACCGGGCAGTTCACCATCAGGCAGTTCGCCACCAGGCAGTTCGCCCCCAGGCAGTTCGCCACCCGGTAGTTCGTCACAAAGTATCTCTCCACCAGGGAGCTCGCCACTGGGTAGTTTGCCACCAAGCAGTTCGTCACCAAGTACTCCCCCAGGGAGTTCGCCACCAAGTAGCTCATCACCAAGGCACGTCACCACCGGGTCAAGCAACGAGGTACTTAGCCAAAAAATTTATACATCACAAAAAATGTTACGTGACAAAAAACGGTTACACCAATTGACGTCGTCTATGGGATACGCTACGAAAAGCTAAGTTCCCATCCTACAAAAGCTAAGTTCTCATCTTACCAAAGCTAAGTCATCACTTTTTTGAAGCTATCACTTTATAGTTTACATTTTTTATGAACTCAAAAACTATGCAGGGGGCTAATAGACTAAGTAGCTCTACCAACCTTACTTTCAATTCAGATAATGCCTCATCAGTCCTCTCCGCAAGGTCCCCCTACAAAGATGAGCTCTTCGTGGCTTCCGCGGGAGTTGACGGCCAACAGACTACTTAGGCGCCCTTACCGGTCGAGCCTTCCAAGGCTCCCATGTGAGCTGGCAACCTAAAGTTAGTAGTGCTGCCCCCGAAGGTCGAGCTCCTAGTAGCTTCTTGTAGGAGTGGGTGACCGGCATTACGAAGCTAATGCAACACAATCATAGCTCGACACCTCCCAGGCAAAGCCTACGGGCCACATTACTGCTTAAGACCCGGTCGCCTCTCTGGCACGGGCAAAGTCAAAAAAGAGTAGACTACGAGTCACTCCCAAAAGCCAACGGGCCACATTACTGCTTAAGACTCGGTCACCTCTCCGACACAGGCAAAAGTCAAAAAAAGAGTAGACTACGAGTCACTCCCAAAAGGCTACGGGCCACATTACTGCTTAAGACCCGGTCGCCTCTCCGGCACGAGCAAAAGTCAAAAAAGAGTAGACTACGAGTCACTCCCAAAAGCCTACGGGCCACATTACTGCTTAAGACCCGGTCGCCTCTCCGACACGGGCAAAAGTCAAAAAAGAGTAGACTACGAGTCACTCCCAAAAAGCCTACGGGCCACATTACTGCTTAAGACCCGGTCGCCTCTCCGGCACGGGAAAGTCAAAAAAGAGTAGAGTACGAGTCACTCCCAAAGCCTACGGGCCACATTACTGCTTAAGGCCCGGTCGCCTCTCCGGCACGAGCAAAAGTCAAAAAAGAGTAGACTACGAGTCACTCCCAAAGCCTGCGGGCCACACTATTGCTAAATATCCAGTCGCTTTCTCACTGGCAGCTCGCCACATACAGGCAGCTCCCAAAGCCTAAGGAATTGGATCAAAACTTACTAGCTCGTCGACTTACGGGCCAAAAGAAATCTACTCCCTTCGCTGAGTTACTCTCAGCTCGGGAGTGGGGGGCAATTGATGAGGGCAGATTTGGCCCTCCAGTGAAATTGTGACACGTGGCACCTCGTGACAACTAGGCAAGCACCCAGGCAACAACTTACCAAGTTGGTGTCCCCCTCGGGCACCGGTCTGGCTGGCCTGGCGCGACCTGCACGAGGCCCACGGGCGGCCTGCACACGGCCTGGCGCGGCCCACGCAGCCTACGCGCGACCTGGCGCGACCTGCGCGCGGCCTGCGCGACCTGGCCGGATCAGCCTGCCATAGGCGCCGACCTGGCAACCTGGCCCGGACACCGACCCGCCGACTGACATAGGCGTCGACCTGACAACCTGGCCCGGACACAGGCGCCGACTTGGCAACCTGGCCCAGACACAGGCGCCGGCCTGGCAACCTGGCCCGGACACCGACCCGCCGACTGACATAGGCGCCGACCTGACAACCTGGCTCAAGCGCCGACCTGGCCACCTGGCACAAGCGCCAGCCTGACAACCTCGAGGAGTTCATCACCGTACCCCAGTTCTGACGGGATATGACGTCTTACCATCTGAAGGCTTTTCACCCACCTAACCCGCGAGGGCACCACTATATAAGGACTCCGACCCCCAAATCCAGAGGAGAAAAAAAAGGATGGTAACCCCCACTCTCTAGCTCTCTCATTTCTCTCCAAGCCCTCTGTAATTAGAATGCTAACTTAGGCATCGGAGAATCCCCACCGGGAAAATACCCCCGGGTCCTCTGATTCAGTTCTCGCAGGTCCCTCAGCTCCCGCCGTCTACAAAGGAGAGAAAATCACCTCACGCGGAGGGTAGTCGGGTTGCGCTGCACCAAGGAGCTCCACCATCCTCTGAGTTGCAGACCGCCTAGGAGCAAGTCAAGTGACGAGTTCGCCATCAGGCAGTTCGCCACCAAGCAGTTCGCCCCAGGCAATTCGCCACCAGGTAGCTCGCCACTAGGCAGTTCGCCACCAGGCAGTTCACCCCCAGGCAGTTTGCCACCAGGTAGCTCGCCACCAGGCAGTTCGCCCCCAGGCAGTTCGCCACTAGGCAGTTCGCCACCAGGCAGTTCGCCCCCAGGCAGTTCGCCACCAGGTAGCTCGCCACCAGGCAGTTCGCCACAAGGGAGCACTACCAGGCAGTTCGCCACCAGGCAGCTCGTCACCGGACAGTTCGCCATCAGGCAGTTCGCCACCAGGGCGTTCGCCACCAGGCAGTTCACCCCCAGGCAGTTCGCCACCAGGGAGTACCACCAAGCAGTTCGCCACCCGGTAGTTCGTCACCAAGTAGCTCTCCACCAAGGAGCTCGCCACTGGGTAGTTCGCCACCAAGCAGTTCGTCACCAAGTACTCCCCCAGGGAGTTCGCCACCAAGTAGCTCATCACCAAGGCACGTCACCACCGACTCAAACAATGAGATACTTGGCCAAAAATTTTATACATCACAAAAAATGGTACGTGACCAAAAACGGTTACATCAGATCCCATCTAAACCTCTATTGAACACACAGGATATTCATTCGTGATAGATAATCCAGACTCCCTTAACATGAGATAAGTAAAAACTTAGTATGACCAAGAAAAAAACCAGATGTTACGCTGTAATTTTCTACACTGAATTAAAAATAAGAACCAATGGTAAAATGAATCGTCAGAAACATGAATCAATGAAAGAGACAAAATATTCCTATTGAGCTCACCGAATCCATAGGCAAGGCAAAGCAAATTAAAGTATATCCACTCTTCTTACTGTGATTCATGAATCTTTCAGAACAAAATTTAAGACTTCGATATCCTACCCACCGCCTAAAAGCTCTTTTTCATAGTGAGTGATAGCATCAGCTTAATAAAGATTTCAAGTAGAATATGACACGGCAATACCTGCAACCACACAAAATGCATAGTTGTAGACTTGGGCTGTGACCAAACCCTGTTGGTAGGCTATGACGGTTGGTGGGATGTGAACAAACACACTACAATTTTTTTCTCAAAAAAAAAAATAAATAAAACCCCCGAAGAGAAGGCTCGTCTTAAGCTCAAATCTGCGCCCCACCTGCTCTCGCCCCACACGGCGAGCGTCCGCCATCTGTCCCTTTGCACGCAATTAGCTTGTCCCGCGTGCGGGCTGACGGGATGGCCGTTATTTCGTCCCGTTAACCCCCAAAACCGAGTCAAACATTCCCGCGTGCTTGAGCTGTCGGTCCCCTGAACCCCGTTCTTCTCCCCTCACCCGAGTTCTCCTTCTCCGGCACCGGCGACCGCTCCGGTCAGTTCACCTTGACCAGGTATTCTCCAACATTATTCTTATGTGTATGATATTTGGCTACACTTCATTCAGTTACCCAACGTAATACCAGCCGTCGACGCACCGGGCTACACTTCATTCAGTCGGCGAGCTGCTATTACTTCATTCAGTTACAAGAGCAGAACTCCATGACCACGCAAGCGTAATGCGAAGCTTCCAATTCTGCATAGAGAGTAGGAAGGAATGGATGGTCCAGCATCTTCAGAATCCTCTTCTCCGTCTCCGCCCTCTCTACCTTCTTCAACGTAAGCGCTTCTTTATCCACAACCTTCATGGCGTAATAGCAGCTATCATCGCCGGCACCGGAGGTCCTGAGACGGCACAGGTAGACGCTCCCAATTCGACAAACGAGCTTGAAATCCCTGAAAGTCAACCCGCTCTTGCAGCGGGAAATGACGGAACGTATAGCTTCCCACGCGAAGTCCGACGACCGGTGGGGCTTAAAGGCAAAGCTCTCAGGCGAGTAATAAGACGAAGTCTTGGCGGAGATTTCGAGAGCATCAAATGAAAGACGACTGATGCTACTGCAGCTATCGCTGCTCATCGAACTCTGGCTAGAATTTAGTGTCTCTGCTGAACCGATTTCACCTTCTGAATCCTGCAAAAACTCGTACATTTTAGGATCAGAGACTCCACTTCACCTCTTCAAAGCTCTTCTACGTACGTACGCTTGAAAGGTTCCTACTTCCTACACAATACTACATTGGGTTTCTAAGTTTCTTCTGAAAACGCTTTCAGCAATATATAAAGCATCACCTTCTTTTCCCCAAAGACTCAGAACGTAGCAAGCAGAAATGCAACAAGCAACTACCAGTCAAGGAAGTAAAGAACAGCAGAACCTAATCTTTTCTCCACCAAGAATCTAAGCTCTCAAAAGAGAAAGAAAATTGAAAAAAGAAAGCTTCCAGAAAGCAAAGAAGGAAGAACGAATAACCGAGGATTTTACTAGTATTTCTTTTGTACGATCTCCGCTAGTTTTCGAAGATGATCATAGAAATCCAAGGATTATGACGCGGGAACAGGCTTCGATTCTTTGAGAGCTTGGAATCGTTGCTCCCCAAGTCCAAGTTCCCATCTCTGAACAATTAAAAAAACAGTCCAGATTCGATTTTCCTCAACGAAGCGTCAAAGCAGCTTCTCCTTCGCCATGAAAACACCTTGGAAGTTAGTTCTACTCACAGCTTCTTCCTTCTCCACCGAGAGACAACATGCATCGTTCGAACCACCATTAAAGGACCATCAACTTCAACCCCTCGTCAAATCACTGCTCGTTGGAGAATACCAGGTCAAGGTGAACTGACCGGAGCGGTCGCCGGTGCCGGAGAGGGAGAACTCGGTGGGGAGAAGAACGGGGTTCAGGGGACCGGCAGTTCAAGCACGCGGGAATGTTTGACTCGGTTTTGGGGCTAACGGGAGGAGCTAACGGCCATCCCGTTAGCCCCGCACGCGGGACAAGCTAATTGCGTGCGAGGGGACAGAAGGAGCGTGTGGGGACGTTTGTGGGGCGAGAGCCGGTGGGGCACTCCTTAAGCTTAGCGCAAGCTCTGGCTTAGGTCCTAGGTTCAATGCACAATAATACTAGGGCTCTCACTCCTGCAACAACAATACTTGAATTCAAGTTCGATTGGGCTTGGCCCATTGTCAAATGAATTATTATTTCATATTTGTTTGTATTTGCATTTCACATCCATAAATTTGACCAACTAACAAATGGTGCATAAAATACTAATAAAAAACTGGTTTTATCCAGCAGAAACAACAAAAATTGAGGGTTTAAAAGGCACTTACTTAAGTTGTGTTTGATTTAATAAAAAATAAGAGAGAAACAGAAGATTCTTCAAGTTTTATAAAATACCTTAATAATTTTACTTAACAAATACTACCATCATTCTATTTAATGATATTATATTAAAACTACATCCTCCAAATAAATATCATTTTATAATTTAACTTTATTAACCATACGAGTTTTTCATCTCGCATTAATATTAGATTAGATTTTTTAATAGAAAAAATAAAGCCTTATAGGTACACCACCATTCACCAATCCTCTCTCTCTCTCTCAAAATGGAACAAACCCGATTCGTGATCGAATCGGCCGATGTCCGATCAGTGGCGGAAGAGTCAGGGCTCTCACTCCTGCAACTCCTTACATCGTTGGTCAAATCCACACAGACCCTAGCGAGCCCCCCCATCTCCAAATACCATGTCGGAGCAGTCGGGTTGGGATCGGACAGTCGAATCTTCTTGGGAGTGAACCTCGAATTCCCTGGACTCCCTCTCCACCACTCCATTCACACCGAGCAATTCCTGATTACCAATGCAGCCATCCATGGCAGCACCCAGCTTCGATACATCACCATCTTATCGGTGCAGTGTGGCCACTGCCGCCAATACATACAAGAAATACATGGGGCTTCCAATATGTTCTCCATGTCTACCCACGAGAACTCTGCCCACGTCTTATTGACTCCGGATCACCTGCCCACCAGAACTCTGCCCACGTCTCGGTCATATCGACCAAAAACGAGGGAGACAACCATGAAAACCCAGCGTTTTGGATTTCCTGCCCCAGAGATTCGGTCCCGACAATATGCTGGCCAAGGATGTGCCATTATATCTGGAGCCCCATCACAACAGTGTAACCTTCAGTGACAATGACCACGAGGTCCACAACGACAGTGTTGTCAAGATTAACAGCGAGGCCAATGCTATAACAACGGCAGAAGTGTAACAGATCATAACAAGAAACTGAAGTATGCAGCACTGGAAGTGGCGAACAAATCCCACGCACCTTACAGAGGATGCCCATCTAGGGTGGCTCTAAAGGACACCGAAGGGAAGGTCTATAAAGGGTCGTATGTGGAATCAGCGGCATATAATTCAAACCTGGGGCCGGTTCAGGCAGTGGTGGTGGATGCCAGAAGATCATGGCAGGGGCGTTGGTGGAGAAGAAAGGAGAAGTGGTGGTACAGTCAGGCAGAGCACGACTGTTACTACAACCACGATGTGATTTTGTAGTGTACCATTGCAATTCGTCTCCTTTCTTGATTTAGCTTTGATACCAATTGTTCCGTTCCCGATAGAACGTAACAGTAACTAATTCGTTTTCGTTGGAGGAAGACAAAAGAATCTCTATGGGAAACTGTAATGATGAATAACGATAAAGTTGTTCAAAATAATCATTGAGAATGAAAATTTCAAGGTGAACATGCAGACTCCTACTGACTCGTGTATTCTCATGACTCCTAAAATGTTAAATCCACTCACCAACTCGACTCTTTACAACTTGCAACTAATTTCTAACTTCTAAAGACATGGTCCACTGAGACTACTAACAACTCATTATAACTAATGACTCCATGCTACAGTGACGGGCCAACATTGTAAAGCATCTCAAATTCTCAAAACTTTAATATTGAAAAGTTGGTAGAATCTCTAACTGGTTGTTACAGAGGCCTAGATCAAGCTGCCACCAGAGTTAGGTTGGGGGTAATGAATGCAAAAACATTATGAATTCTGAGGTGGGCTGCACTCAAATTAGCCCATGCAATTATATAAGTGTGAACTGGATTCTAGGATTCTAGATACTAACTCTTCGTACCAGAATCCATTTCTCATGGTCATGACCTTTCCTAGAGAAAAGCTAGGCATCGAGGAGAGTAGAATATTAGATAGAAACCTGGAAAAGTGGAAATGCCCAATGGTACTGGGATTTAATAAATTAAAGGATGTAGAGACTTAATAAAGTAAAGGACAAGATGGTTTCATAAACACGTGAGAATACGTGCTTCAATCCAAATGACTGATAGAATGAGAAATTGGCTGGAGTGAAGTGTTGACTTGTAAGTACATCGTCACAAATGAAAGTTGAAACCGTCACTACCCTCAAAACACATGGTACCTCCCCTGTAATTTTTCCAAAAAAATCGTGCATATCAACAACTCTCTGAAAGAATCTGTGCTCTTCGCTAAATTTATTGTTAAGGGGCCATAGAGAGGAGGTGCCAAGGGAATTCGTAATACTTCCATTACCAGAGAGCAGGGGCCATAGAAAGTAGAACTCCACGTCCATACCCTGCGGCTTGGGCCAAGCCATGAAACCAGATATGGATCACTTAAATACAACTATTCTTTGCGTTCCATATAATGTTACATCCTGTTGTTGTCTTGTAACAAGGGTAAGTAAAATATACCCAATGAGGTTTTGGGAAGATGAAAGCAGAAAACCTTATCGATCTGCTTCTTACAAAATTAAAATAAAGGGGGGAAATGAACGTCGATGGTAACAGCAACAACAGCATGTCACTTGATCCTAGGAAACATGGCGACGCTGAGATTATGCACCAGTTTTTAATAGCCATACATTACACATCGTTGAACAAATGGCGAGTTCACAACCCGAGGAAGGCACACTGCTTCCTTGCATGTTCAGGGATCAACTTCAACAACATCTCTTTTGGCACCCCTTTCAGTTCTGATCAACGGCCGGACATCATCATATACCAACAATGTTAGGCATGCACAGCAGAGCTCGATCTGCTGACCATGACATATTGCTGACCACATTCACCCAACCACACATTGGGAACATCGGTTGTACTTTACATTGTTGATATTCCCGATGTACAGCTGGATGATGAACATGGCCAGCGATGTGTTGCGGTCAGCAGATCCAGACTGCACAGCACACACAAAGTAGTTAAATAAAAAATTGTTTCAATATCTAAAAGAAGGTACATACCATGAGGCTTGAAGTTGAATAATGGGGGCATGAAGCGTCCATTTGGTAAGCGAGTATTTGGGTCTCGTAGCTCATCGAAGAAGGGATGAATCAAGGCTTCTAGCTGCATTACATATTGTCAATCTCAGTCCTAATTTCATTAAAGAGGGGAAGCAAATGAAAATTTTGCAACCAACATGCAAAGGAATCCATTGTGCAATGTCTAATGCTGAGGCCTAGTACCCACTAACCTGGCAGCATCCCAAAGTCCAACAAGGAAACGATTATAATGTATGAACTAATTTGAATCAAATTTGTCAAATGACCATTAAGTTGAACAATAAGATGGCGAGTATGCCCTACATTCCGTTCATGAGTACACCCACGTTCACACTAGTATCCATGAAAAAATTGGAATGCTGTTTGTAGACCACGTGTAAAAGAAAGCGATCTACTTTGTGTGTTGTAAAATATATGACTATTCTGAACTTTGTTAGAATTCAGTCCTCTTAACTAGATGATACCCTTGGTGGGAAAAATGTTACTATAAAAGGTATGAGTAAGGTGGCGTTTGATGAATCTGAAGTCTATAAAAGTCAAAAGGCTATTATTCAGGTCTGAAATCTGAAAGTAGAAATGATTTTCTGCTTTTTAGAAGGGCTCTGAAAAGATAAGATCGTTTGAGTTGGAGCAATTCTCCAACATCTAGAACTGCAAAGTCTTACTTACCCCTCGAAATAAATTGTTTGTAAATATTAAAAATAAATAAAAAATATTAAATAAAAATGTTATTACAAATATTATGACTTCTTGAAATAAATAATTATTTTAATTAGTTAAAATTATTAGTTATTGTAAAGAAACTGGGCCAAATGGGTCCTAGTATCTTCTCTTGTAATATTTTTTTCTATTTTCCTGTTAGCTAATGAGCCTCTCTTAATGGGCCTGTTATTTCTTTTTATTTGATCTCTTTATGTTATTGCCTAACTGGCTGCCCACTTAAGAGCACACTTGTAATTATTTTAACATTAATTTTTAGTAAAAAGGATTAGAGAAGAAAGGGAAGGATTATTCGAACCTTTCTTCTTCTTCCTCCTCCTTTCTCCATCTTCTTCTCTTGTACTGCTGCTCTTACTTTTCTTCCTCCTTTTTCTCTCTAATTTTTCAAGTTTACACCTATTTTTGAGGACTGGTTTACATCTTGGTATCAAAGCAGGTTTCTTTCTTCCTCTTTTACCATACACCCTTAGATTAAGAGAGTGTATGGAGAGATAGGTTCTCTATAGCTTAGAGGATCTCTGGCCTAGTTGGTAGAGGGTTTGGAGAGTTTAAATCTGGCTAGATATTGCCAAGAAGTGGTGCTGTTCTGTTACTGCCCAAAACCCCAACCAACTAGAGATTTTCAAAGGTACAGGTAAAGGTGAAGCTTTGGGTGCGGCACTCTATGCTTGGGAGGTGTCTTTTGACTCGTAAAGGAGGGCGGTTCAGGTTTGGAAGAGATTGGGAAGCTCTGGTAGGAGCAGCTGCATCTTCTCTCTTCCTCCCCAACAGTTGAATGGAGTAAAACCCTGGTTTTCAAGCATCTGGGTTCTGGTTTGACTTCAAGTAAGTTTATATAGACCAGTTCTTTGATTTTCGTTTGATTAATGGAGCCATACGGAAGTGAGTTCAAGCAAGTGCCGATTTCCGGCCTTGGATCTATAGATTCCGTTTTGACTGGTGTGACCACAATCAACCTAGATGGGACAAATTATCTTGCTTGGGCACAACCTATAAGAATTTATGTTTGTAGTAGAGGAAAACTCGGGTATCTCGCAGGTAGTAAAGTGAAACCCGAAGAGACAGACCCTGAATTTGAGAAATTGATGCAGGAGAACTATACAGTCATTGGATGGTTGGTCAACTCTATGCAACCTCATATAAGTCAACATTATCTCTGGATGTCTTCGGCTAAGGAGATATGGGACAGTGTTACTGAAACCTATTCACAAAAGTTGAATGTAGCCAGAGTCTACAAGTTGAAAAGTGACGTGAAGAACCTAAGACAAGGAGAGAAAAGTGTAGCAATCTACTATTCTATACTGAAATCCCTATAGCAAGAAATTGATGTTATGGAGACAGTTGTATGGGAGAGTAAGAATGATGCTGAAATGTATAAGAAGTTGGTGGAGAGAAATAGGGTGTTTGAATTTCTTACTGGACTCAACTCTGAGTTTGACATCATTAGGCAAAATATCTTGGCCAAAGATGAGGTTACTCTTTCCCAAGCATACGCTATGATAAGCAGTGAGGATAGTAGGCGGCAGGTTCAATTACAGAGTCCACCTACAGAATACTTTGCACATGCTGGAATAAAGCCAAACGGTCCTACCGAGAAAAAGGAGCATATATGTGAATACTGCAAGAAACCGAGGCATATAAAGGACACTTGCTAGAAGCTTCATCCTGGGCTTCTTCCTAATAGGTTTAAGAATAACAACAGTTCTAAGAAGGGCAGTCAGGTAGGAAAGCCTAAGACAGCTAATGTTGCTATAGTACCTGAAGGAGGAAATAAGGAGAGTGAAGAAAAATCAACCATTCAGCAGTTGGCGGCAATGAAGGCAGATTTTGAAAAGTATGGGAGGCTGCTAAATCACTTGGAAGCTACTATTTCTTCATCTCACTCTTCCAGCAACACATCATCATCATCATCTGCATTTGCTCACTTAGGTATTCGTGCTTCTGCAAATCATGCTTCAGTTTCAGGTAATCATAAAATCCCTTAGATTATTGATTCCGGTGCATCAGACCATATGACCAGCCTGTCTAATCTCTTCTGCTCATACCACCTTCTCTCTGGTAAAGAGAAAATATCCCTTGTTGATGGGTCTCTTGCTCCCATTTCTGGCAAAGGGGATATAAAGACCTCTGACACCCTTTATTTATCCTCTATCCTTCATGTCCCTAAACTTAATACAAACCTTTTATCTATTAGCAGCTTAACTAAATCCATGAATTGTAGCATAACCTTTTTTCCCACCCATTGTGTTTTTCAGGACCTATAATCTCAGAGGATGATTGGGAGTGGCCATGAGGCGAACGGAATATACTTGCTGGACACACCGGATAAAGCTTTTGGACCACCTCATGGAGTTGCCTTGGAGTCAGTCTTGTCAGAGTCTATTGACAAAGTCTTGTTATGTCACTTTCGGTTTGGTCATTTGTCTTTTTCTGCTTCGAGTCGTTTATTTCCAGATATGTTTAAGGGAGTGTCTTTATCGAGTCTTCATTGTGAGTCGTGTGAATTGGCAAAACATTGTAGACATTCTTATTCAATAAGCAATAAAAGATCTCTTTCTCCTTTTCATATTATTCACTCTGATGTGTGGGGGCCATATCATTTGCCAACTTCGGGGGGTTACAGGTACTTTATCCTTTTTATTGATGACTACTCTCGTTACACTTGGATTTATCTCATGAAATCCAAGGATGAAGTACCAGCTATTGTGCAAAAATTTCATGAACTCATCCTCACCCAGTTTAACACTCAGATCAAAATATTTCATTCTGATAATGCTAAGGAGTATTTTGAGAAAACCCTCTCCGCCTATCTTGAAACTTTTGGGGTTATTCATCAAAGTTCTTGTTCCTACACTCCACAACAGAACGGAGTGGCAGAAAGGAAAAACCAACATGTGGTTGAAGTTGCCAAATCCCTCCTGTTTGCATCTCATGTTCCTAAAAAATTTTAGGGAGATGTTCTTCTTACTGCTACCTTTTTGATCAACTGTATGCCCTCCTGGGTTCTTAACTTCAAAACCCCCTTTTAGCCTTCTCTTCCCAGATGAGGATCTTTTTTTATCTTCCACTCCGTGTTTTTTGCTATGTGCATGTTCACAGCCATCAAATGCACAAATTTGAACCTATGGCTCGTAAATGTGTTTTTCTGGGATATGCCTCCACACAGAAGGGATATTGCTGTTTTAATCCAGTTAGTGGCACCTGCTTTGTATCTCGAGATGTCACATTTGCTGAATTGACTCATTTCTCTGAAGAACCCTTTGCTATGTCTCCAGTTGTTCCTCTTCCCATTCCTCTTGAGTCCTCTCATGAGGTGTCCACTTCTCCCACTGGACCTACCTCCAATATTCCTGTTCCTCCTCCACCTCATTCTCCTATAATTCCTCCTCATCCTGTTCTCCAAAGGTGGTACCAAAGGCACAGATTCAGACATGGGCAAGTTGTTTCCACTCCTACAGAAGAGCCTCTTGCTCCTCCCATCATTATTGAGGTAACAAGTCAGCCTTCCTCTGACCCATCTACATCTTTCCCAGACCTTGACCTTCCTATTGCTCTCCGCAAGGGCAAGCGGAAGTGTACAGCCCATTGTATCTCCAAACACCTGCCTTACAGCCTTCTCTCTCCTTCCTACTACTCTTTTCTTGCTTCTGTTTCTTCCCATGTGATACCCAGGTCCGTACCAGAAGCCTTATCTAAACCTGAATGGAGGGATGTTATGAAGGTTGAACTGGATGCTTTGCATAAGAACCATACTTGGGATATTGTTGATTTGTCTGAAGGGAAAGAACCAATGGATTGTAAATGGGTGTTTACCATTAAATATCACTCTGATGGATCTATTGAAAAGTTCAAGGCTAGGCTGGTTGCTAAAGGCTACACTCAGATGTATGGTATTGACTATCTTGAGACATTTGCTCCTGTAACTAAGATGACCTCAGTCCAGGTTTTGTTATCTCTAGCCACTACTTTTGATTGGCCCCTACACCAGTTTGATGTTAAAAATGCCTTATTGAATGGAGACCTACATGAAGAGGTTTATATGTCTTTGCCTCCAGGGGTGTATGGGAAGGAAATGCAAGGCAATGTGTGTAAACTACAGAAATCTATTTATGGTCTCAAATAGTCTCATCGGGCTTGGTTTGAGAGGTTCAGGGCTACTCGTCTCCTTTGGTTACACACAAACTCAATCTAATCATACCCTGTTCTTGAAGATAAATGGCTCTCTGTGTGACCTTTTTGATAGTTTATGTTGATGATATTGTGGTCACGGGTAATGACACTCAAGAGGTCAGTAAATTCAAAAGATTTCTTAACTCTGAATTTGAGATCAAGGATTTGGGAGATCTTCGATATTTTTTGGGCATTGAAGTTGCCAGATATAAGGATGGTATCTTCATTTCTCAACGTAAATATGTCCTTGACCTCATTGCTGAGACTGGTAAACTTGGAGCTAAACCAATCTCCACTCCTATTGATCCCAATCATAAGCTTTCTGCTACAGATGGTGACCTTTTATCTGATAAGGGGGTGTTTCAGAGATTGCTTGAGAAGTTGTTATATCTTTGCATGACTCGGTAGGACATTTCCCATGCAGTAAGTATTATTAGTCAATTTATGCATTCTCCCAGAGATACTCGTTTAGCTGCTGCAGAAAGGGTTCTATGTTACTTGAAAGGTACTCCAGAGAAAGGTATTCTATTTGCCAAACATGGACACATGAAGCTGGAAGCTTTCACTGATGCTGATTGGGCATGATGTATTGATGATAGGAGATCCACCTCAGGTTATTGTGCTCTGGTCGCTAGGAACATTGTGTCATGGAGGAATAAGAAACAGTTTGTAGTTGCTAGATCATCAGCTGAAGCAAAATACAAGGCAATGGCACATGGTGCGTCAGAATTACTGTGGCTACGATCCATTTTAGAAGAATTGGGGGTTGACTATGAGAAGCCAATGATGCTTTACTGTGACAACCAAGCAACTATCAATATTGCACATAATCCTATTCAACATGACAGAACTAAGCACAATGAGGTCGATAGACATTTTATAAGGGCAAGAGTTTCCTCAGGAGAAGTTTGTTTGCCATTCATCACATCAGACGAACAATTGGCTGATATCTTGACCAAGGGAGTTCCGAGAGGGAAAACGACACACTATATAAGCAAGCTGGGCATGATTGACATCTATGCTTAGCTTGAGGGGGAGTGTAAAGAGACTGGGCCGAATGGGTCCTAGTATCTTCTCCTGTAATATTTTTTTCTATTTTCCTGTTAGCTAATGGGCCTATTATTTCTTTTCGTTTGATCTCTTTATGTTACTACCTAGCTGGCCGCCCACTTAAGGGCATACTTGTAATTATTTTAACATTAATTATGCTCAGCTTGAGGGGGAGTGTAAAGAGACTGGGCCGAATGGGTCCTAGTATCTTCTCCTGTAATATTTTTTTCTATTTTCCTGTTAGCTAATGGGCCTATTATTTCTTTTCGTTTGATCTCTTTATGTTACTACCTAGCTGGCCGCCCACTTAAGGGCATACTTGTAATTATTTTAACATTAATTTTTAGTAAAAAGGATTAGAGAAGAAAGGGAAGGATTATTCGAACCTTTCTTCTTCCTCCTCTTTTCTCCATCTTCTTCTCTTGTACTGCTGCTCTTACTTTTCTTCCTCCTTTTTCTCTCTAATTTTTCAAGTTTACACCTATTTTTGAGGACTGGTTTACATCTGTTATTTACATAAAAATAATATTATTTGCTTTTTAATTAATAATAAATAGTTATTAATAATTATTATTTATTATTAAATAAAACATTATCATTACTATTAAACAAAAAATAATAATTATTAATATTATTAATAAGCAAATTATTAAATACTATTGTTACTAAATAAATATTATTGTTTAACTAAATAATAAATATAATATTTAATTAATAATTATATTTATTATTACTAAATAATATTATCTAAATAAATAATATAATTATTTATCATTAAATATATATTATTTATTATTATTAAATAGATGACGGTAATGAGGGCATTAACATCATTTCATCACCTCTGAATTGGTAGGACACAAGACCAAGTCTTACCATTTGGGACGTCTTTTCTCTTATTAGACCTTGGAAGTATACGTGATCTCAACACACCTTACCTCTGAAAAGTGTTATCAAACTTCACCTAAATACGTTTTTCACCCCTAACCTAATGGCAAGGAAATCAAAATGACATCCAATTGGACAATTAACATTTTAGGTCCACACGTGCACACACATACACACAGAGTAGGGAATATAATTATCAAATTATCCCTTCCACAATCTAGAAACTAATTTTCAAAAAAGTTAGGTTGCAAATGAATCAGAACAAATCGGACATAAATTAGATCCAAAAAGATAAAAATATATATTATTAACAAAAGGAATTAAAAATGTCTTTGATATTGTATACCATGAACAAAATATATTGAAGATAAATTTTATGAAACATTGAGCTAATTACTCTTCAGTAAAAACATAACATTGAGAGATTTATCAAAAAAGGGAAAAAAAACTTAACATCCAGATAGAATGTATATATTTCAAGGATTCAACTATGATACGGGAAAAACTTCTGACCAATCTACCAGTATCATAAAAGTGATAACCAATCAGGTGGTATTAATCAAAATTCATGGGGGGTTTGATTGGTCAAAGCCCTTCCAGTATCGCGTCTTCCAGCAGCATAGATTTTCCCTTCTATTTTTTAGAAAAGATTAAGGTAAATCATAAATGTATTCAAAAAGAAGAGAGAGAGAGAGAGAGAGAGAACAAGAATGTACAACAAAAGGCTCATGTAGGGGCCCAAACACACGGGCATACTCCTGAGCCCACCAACACCAAGTGCAATCAATGACAAGCCCAAGGATAAAAAACTGAAGAAAAAAAAGCATTTCCAATCCAGCTCAGATTATGTAAGATCAGATAAGGGTGGATCCATATTCAATCCAATTATAAATGAATCAAATTAAGATTACCCTTAACAGGATTAAATTCAAATTCAGATTAACGGTTACCATTTCTTTTTTTGATGTCAGATTAACAGATACCATTGGCATCCCCTACATGTAGGGCAAGTAAATATCAAAACTATCCTTGACTTTATGGTTAAGAATTTAAGAACTAATGGAACCTTATATTCCAAGAAATAAGAGATAACATAAATATCATCAAGTCATGAATGAAAAATGAAAATGGTTAAGGAGAAGAAGTGGTGTCTACTCACAGCAGTGCATCGTAGGTTAGGAGAGTACTGTAGAAGCCTGGAGACAAGATCAACAGCTTCTGGTGGCATACGTTTATGAAATATCTGAAGAATGAAAATTTAAATATATTTCACGGTCTGAACCAGGTAAAAGAAGATACAAGCACAAAGATGAAGTCCAATTACCTTGTGCCAAGGGTGAGCTTTAATTTGAGGGAATTTAAATTCTGTGTAATTGGGGTTCATGCACTTGATTTCCTCCCTTGTTGGGGTACCCAAAACCTATGTTAAAGAAAACACATTGTTATAAGAAGAAGAAAAATATAAGGGTAATTTATATAGACACCTGGTATAACTTCACATATTTACTAAAGTCTACCTCTAGTTTGTGCATACTAAAACACCCCCCAAATAGTTTGCAACTGCTTTACTTGATTGACCTTCCATCAGGAACCATTTGTATTTCCATCTGGGAATGGTCCCGTGACCTCTTAAAAGGAGGAAAATGTTGGAGGGCATGGATCCAGGGATTTTTATTTTGAAAATACTCCTAGTAGTTCTCACACTAACCTTTTAGGAAACAAAACCCTCGCACCAAATTATAACTTGGTCTGGAGAAGGTATGGAGTGCACGTGACAATGAGAACTGCTAGGGATATTTTCAGAATAAAAACCCTGGACCCATGACGTTTCACATTTTCCTCTTGTTTTAAGAGGTTACATGGCCATTCCTAGAAGGAAATACAAATGGTTCCTGATGGAAGGTCAGTCAAGTGTTTGTAAACCATAGAGGGTGTTTTAGTGATAATGCAAACTAGAGGGTAGGTTTAAGTAAATATGTGAAACTGTAGAGGGTGTCTAAATAAATGACTCATTATGTTGATTAGAATTAGTAGAACATACACCTTACCTTGATTATCTCAACAAGCTGGTCTACTCCACTCTCACCAGGAAAAAGAGGCTGCCAGATATTAAAAAAAAAAAAAAAAAAAAAAAAAAAAAAAGATATCATATATTTCAAAAAAGCAGCATAGAGGCCAGATTCCAAGCTGCAAACATAGGGCATGTACCACATACAATATGTGTACCTGTCCAAGAAGTAACTCAGCCAAAACACAGCCTGCAGACCAAATGTCAATGGCTGTTGTATATTCTGTTGCTCCAAATATAAGCTCAGGTGCTCTATAATACCTAGAGCAAATGTAAGATATGTTTGGTTCACCTTTTACCTGTTAAACCGAAAATTACATGAAAAAAACTAACCAGAAGCTCATAAGGTATAAAAGAAGATAAGGAGAACCCCAAGGTGTAATGACATACCAAGACCTTCGCACTTCCAAAATCACATAGTTTCAACTGATGCGTATGTGGATTGACCTGTAACAAAGAATGGCATTTTAATTACAAGATGTTGAAAATCATATTGACATAAACAGAAAATGACATCAATCTATTAACAATCACAGAAATTAGACATTAAAAGCTTAAACTATTTAAATGTCACCCAAAGGGGACTAGAACCAATTTGTGAAACCTTTAGAAACTCACCCAAGTGATTTTAGCAAAAAAGGGTTGGTTGTTTAGCTTATATGGTTGACAAGCTAAGAGAAAAGCACTAGGTCATGACAGTAAAGACAAAAGCATTGAACCCAGACAAACTCCTATGAAAAAAAACCACAGTTGCTCAGATCAACAAATATGATTCTTCTTTTAGAAGAGATAACAGAGATTTCATTAAATAAAAGAAAAGCAAGATTTGAAGAATTTACAGAGACTTCAAAATTATTGTATATTTGAAAATTGATACCATTAAATCAATGAATGGATAAAAACCATATCAATGTATTTTTCCAATGCAAAAGGGGCAGAAAACGATAGCACAACCATATAAAACAGTAGAAATATAGCTGAAATGTTTCAAAGTGAAATTTTTCCTCCTTCGTTAAAACAGAGCCTAAATTTGAAGTACAACTAGTACGTTCCCTAATTTTACAACCCTAACAAGACAGGAAACATATATTTTAGGAGCATGAGAATTACATCTAAAGTAAATTACCAAATGACATACCAGAAGATTCTGGGGTTTGATGTCCCTATGGCACACTCCAATGCTACCATGAATGTAAGCCAACGCCCTACAAATCTGCCAGACAAGAATATAAGATAAGAAACCCTGAAAATGAAGTTGTTACAATTTACTATCTGTCCAGAAAATAAGCAAGCAAACAT